>NW_023662083.1:0-31251 GCF_015228065.2 Penaeus monodon | reverse complement strand
TTATTTTTAGAACATTATATATGATATATATGCGTATATAAATAAAACCACACACACACACACCACAACACACCACAACACACACAACAAATATATATATATAAATATATATATTATATTATATATTATATATAATATATTAATATCTTATTTTAATTTATCTTTATTATGTTTTTTTATTTTATTATATATATAAAAATTATATTATATATATTTTATATATTTTAAAATATATATTTTATATATTTTTAACAAATAGGAACAAATAATATTTTTTTTTTTTGGGGGGGGGGGAGCGGCCGGGGGTCACGCATGGTACTTAATTTGTATTTTTTCTGTTGTGATGCTCTTGGAGTGAGTACGGGGTAGGGCCCCCCTTCCTTTCCACGGAGAGTCCCGGGTGTTTCCTTTTAGGTTTATACTTCTTTAATAAATTATTATTATTGTTATATTTTTATCTCTCTCTTTATTATTATTATTTTTGTTAATATTTTTACATTATTATTTTACTATTATTATCTTTAGATTATCTTTTAATTAATAATTACTAAATCATTTCATTATTTTTACTCCCTTTATCTAAATATCTTTTTTTCATTGTTTATCATTTTTATTTTTAAAATTTTATTATTATTTTATTAAAAATTATTATTCTAAATTTTTGCTATACTTATTATTTTATTTTGTGGTGTTTAAACTCAGTAGAGTTAAATTTTGGTTTTTTAGCGTGTTACCCAACTACGGTGATGCCCATGTGGGTTTGCGTATTTTTGGGATACCTTGGGTGATTTGAACGTGATCCCGTAGCACAAAAAAAAAAACGGGAAAAAAACCCACAAACAAAGTGAGATACAGTTTCAAAAATCCACCTGGATTCCATCTTCGGTCCGAAGGGGAAAGGGGGAGGGGGGGTTTTTAAAAGAGAAGAGGGAAAGGGGAAAACGGGGCAGGGGAGGAAGCGAACGGAAACAGAGGGAGGGCACATCAGGTCGGAGGATCGGGGGAAATATGCCCGGGGGCCCCGGGATACGGGTGTTAAGAGTGTTTTGCTATTCATAAAAAAAACTAAATGACTCACTGGGATAAAAAGGGCAAATAAAAAAACACCATATTATAATTTTTACGCGCAATCTTTCGAACATAACCCAATTTTACAAGATCACACCATACACTTTCTTGAAAAACAAGGGGAACCCCACAGCCGAGAAGACCAGTCAGCCGCTAAAAATCCAATGTTTTCACCAAATAAAAAGTTCTCTCTCCTCTGACTGACCAGCTTGACCTGCTTACCTTTTAACTGGTGGGTTTCCTGCGCTTTGGGGAGTTTTTTTTTGCCAAGCAGTTTATTTTTAATTTTTACTAGTGTATATGAGTTTGAAACAAGTTTAAATACATAAAATAAAAAAAAAATAAAACAACAAAAAAGGGATATAAAAAAAGTAAAAGGGCAGGAAAGTACAGAACGGGAAAAAGGAAGGATCCGTCAGGGAAAACGGGAAAACACAAATAGAAACAACGGAGAGAACAAAACAAAAGGTGAATTCTCGAAGGAAACATGGCCAAGAATAAACAAGTGTCAAGTCTTGAACATAAGATAAATAGTGTTAATAAGTAGTGTACGGTGCATTAGAATCGTGTATATTTGTAGATACACGGACCCTCAAGGTAAAGGCAATTCAGCAACGGATATAAAAACCCAGATTCAAAGCCAGGGAAATCTCACCTACAATCATAGTTCATAATCATCATCCATCCTTAGACACCAATTGCTAATAACGACACCTCAGCCCTTGTGGAGAGTTTGCATCTCTTGCCGTCGAAGATTCAACAATGTGTGATACGGCCGGCCACACTTGTAGGTAGCTATACTACAAATCAACCAGGTATGTGCTATCCGCAGCAACAACGACCGAAGTGATCATAAGGGGAGACTTCAAATTCCACCACCCAACAACCCTGCCATCCTGCTCACTGTCGGGACACCGGAAGTCGACGTCTAGGCCGTCACATAGCCAACGTGCTCTGAGACATTACCGCCTCACGAATCGTCTCCTCAACCGCCAGGAGCCAACACATGTCAAGAGGCGGGTCCTAGACCCCCCTGTACCACATGCGACATCTTGTGAGATGTCATATGGCTGGCGCTGTCGATGATATCCCCGTCACTAGATGACCATTCTGGTCCTATACACCAACACCCCCCATGCTAGTGGCCCACCGAAATAACCACGACCGATCCAAGATGTGAAAAACAGACGACGGCAACGGCATGGCTTTCCATAGCGCCTGGCCCCGCTGTCTGAGAAGGCATTAAACCCACACAGCGACGAAAAATGTTGTGGAAGTGCATACAACATCCAGACCTTGTAAAATTCCATATTGATGAGCAGCCCTCACTGACCATACCCACTAAACTCCGGCCTGGTATTCTATGGATCACAAGGACGCCTGGTTACTCAATGACAGATATTAGGACACGTCAACCACAGCGGTAAATATGTGCCGAAAACATTTCCGCAAGGCAAGAACCCCCGTCCAACCTAGCCCCTCCTAAAGGAGCTGGTCAGGACGCCTACGAGAAACTGCCAGCAGAGGTGAGAGGAAAAGTGGACTGAATGGTGTGAGTCCCCTTCACATCACCACTACCACACTCTCATAGCCTAAATGGCAACGGTCAACGAGCCACCAGCCGCTCAGGCACCCCGAGATGCACGCACCACGACGCATCCCCATCAAGAAGGCCAACACTGGCGTCAAGACGCTTCTCTAAGTCGAGTAACGAGTAGCGACATGCCTTCCGAGGCCTCACACTAGGGCCAAGACAAGAACTCCTACAACCGATAAGACTTGCCTCACACCTCAGGAGACAAAAGGCAGTAGTCCGACACCCGATAACTCAATACTTATCTTTTCCTCTGAGGGACTACGAGAAATACTGCATATAAAAAGCCAGTTGCAACACAGCCCCGGGCGCTGACGGACTCTCGTACCCCCCTCATTTCCCACCTGGTACCTGTAGTAGCATTAGCATTCCTGCACACTCATCACACCAATGTCCTGGGAAACTTCCACTCTACCCCCCGAGTTCTAGGTAAGACAGGGCATACCATAGTGTCCCGATCCCTAACACCAAAGGAGCCTGGGGAAGTCCCCACCTAGCCCCATCTCTGCCTCAGCTGTCTGCCAGACGAGCGAGAGGATGGTTAACTAGCGAACTCTGCTCCGATTGAACATCGGGCCCACCCCCACTCCGAACACCTCCATGGTTTCACCATATGGCATCTCAGCACCAAAGCGCACAGCATATCCACGACTGCTTGATCACATCACATGGCAAATCCTTATTTGGCTCGTCCATTCCTTGACTCTGGATGAAGGCTTTCGAATTGCAGATCCTCTTACTCTTCAGTATAACCTGACTCCAAAAAAACATACCGACTCAAAGGAACAGAGTATAATCTCTTGTGCTTGGGGTATAGGTGAACTACTTTACCAATATAACAGCCAAGTCAATTCCCAAGGTCAACCTATCACGATGCACATGCCACTACAGAAAAATGGATACGCCACAGGGTGGGGGTGTTCTGTTCGTGATGTTGTGCCAGCCCTTTTTTAACACATTACTGTCCTGTAATCCTCAACATAAACCTCCTGCAACAAAGGAAAACCAACCAGTGGGGTGCAAGATCATCTCCTATGCAGACGATACTCTGCCATCAATCATCCACTGCGAAACCACACTGCCTAACCAAGCCCAGCGCTTTGTCTGGACTTGTCATCCGCAACTAGAGTGTATGTGCAGGAGAGACTAATAGATCTCTGCAGGCAAATCCAAAGCCATGGCTCTTAGAAGAAGAGATTCAATGCAACAAGTCGGAACTCCAGGGAATGGACTCTGGGAGTGGGTTCAGGACTACCTCTAAACTTGGGGTAATGACAGACCGACCCCTCCTTCCCGCAAGGAGGCTCGCGCGACCTTTGCTTGACCGAACAATAGCACAGAACCGGTTCGGTCATGAGAGCATGTAATGGGAAGACTCATAGGGCCAACAAATAGCAGTACAAGTCACTTCTACGTACATGCTGTCAGGCCCATTGGTAACTATGCCCTCCTCGGCTCTGCAATTGTCATTAAGAGAAAATACGAAGTCTGACTGAGTACAGTCCAAAAAACACGAAGCGCCAGGGGATCATTCTGTGGTGCCCCAAAGGTCGGGCGTCAAGGTCCTCACCATCCTAGTGGCAGACAAACTTCCCTTAGGCCTCATGACTGGAAATCTAACGGCAAGCACAATTCGTATCATCAGGTCATCCCAGTGCTCCCCCAGGAACGACTAAGCCGACAGACATAAATATAATCAGAACCGCCTAGAACAAGATAACGAGCTGTTTGCAAACAACTCTGGCTGTTCTCACACAGCCGAGGGTGTTACTATGCATTCCCAGCTCAAAGACCTCGCTACTGCCAAGGGCAATGGACTCCACACACCCTAGACTTTGTCGAAGCTCTCCGTGGGACAAACCTCGATGATTCTCGTTCCATGAGACTGGCAAGCTCTAAAGAATGCAATACTTGTACCCTAGCCTAAAGGCAGCAAACCCCGAGTGGTCTTTTGCAACCAATCCGCCCCCTCCGGGAGCAGACCATTTACACGATTGATCGGAAATTCAATCCCTTTGACCCCCACTCCTGGAGGCGAGGGCTTCGTGCGCAAGGGATGCCACAATAATCCATTGTGAGGGTTAACCGACCACGCCCCGAACCTCGCGACATCGCAGACACGGCAGTTGCTATCCATGGGAGCACTGAGGCCAGTGAATCACCGTGAGGGGAAGGACACGTGTGATGCATAAACAACAGACTCCGAAAGGAGAACCGTCCAACAATGTCTCCAGCAACGTGCTCACTCACACTGACTAACATTCTACACACCTTCTGACTACCATCCTCAACACTGGCACAGAGATTCTTGCACAGTGTAGAAACGAACATTATCATAACATGGGTTACCAAGCCACCCTAAGGACAGCTAGGCAATGAGCTTGCTCGACAGATTAGCCGAATCAGACTAGGGGTATGGCCCCCTAATCCCATGATAATACATCTGCATGCCGAAAATTACTTTTCTTAAGAAGAAGTGTCACGGGGGACGGTCCAAGATCTTCCTCCTTCAGCTACAGCTTCACGCGAGGAACGAGTATTTCCCCCTCGGCAGCTTTACTCAGGTGCCTAACAAAAAAAACAGCTCATACACCACTGGCAGCTCTCTGAAATTAAAGAACAGAACGGTAACCGAAGTCATTCTGCACAGAATGCGCCTAGGTACCACGTGCATGGCAGATTTTACAACCATACGATAACGGGAAGATAGGTGTTGCATGCATTGCGGCGAGCCGCAACGCCCTCACTTGTCACATTACTTAGAGAAGTGCGTGCACACACCATTCCTAGACAAAGCCCGCAGATCACAGCCGCCGTGCTGGTTACAGAGAATTATACGAGATTCTTACAAGAACCACACGGCTACGACGCCCTGCTGGCATATACCCCACCGTCGCCACTGGTCCAAGCACCCAGTGTCAGACAAACCCAATTAGAACATTACTCTAAAAGCTTGAACACAGGCCTCGGCGAAGACCAGAACTTACCGCAAATCCTCAAGACCATCAACATACCTTGGGCCATAATCCTCTCTGGCTATACAGTGGTAAACGTGGGTCGGGCCTCTCACTACCCGAGGAGTTCGTGCAGTTCGCATCACCCCGCGCCCAGAACGATGCGAGAAGTTCAATTTTCATCCTGCGAGTTAACTGCTAGTTAGGCGTGGGGCACCACACGTGGTAAGGCACTATGTTAGCCGAGTGCAAGCACCAGCTACACGCCGTGGGTTGAGGGGGGTACGTAGTCGGCACTTTGATCGCGACTACAAGCGCCGGGTCTTCGCCCTCATGGCAGTAGCTGCCCTGTGCGAATCTAAGCTTCGCATATTCAAGACTTATCCTTATTACCTTACCGCGCATAAGTGAAAAAGTGCCGAGCGAAAGCGATGAACTACCTTTAAACAAACGAAACAAGGGAGGATAGGGGGGGTGAAGGTCAAGGAAGCTCTAAGAAAGTTCACAGTGGTTAAGATGTTTTTTGCCCCCCCCTGCCAAGCTCAAAAACTGGCTCCTGTTCTTTCTCCCCCCCAATCCTAAGCGCAAAGATGCGCTGCCAAAGTGCCGTCTTCTCCCCTCTCCCGGGAGAAGACATTGTTCTTGTCTCATGCCAGTCCGGGACAGCCGAACCGAAGTTGTGTTCGGTTTGTTTACACAACCCCCTGTGATGCCGATCACGAGGTTCAGAGGTGAGCACAGAAGCCTCTGTGAATTGTTGATGACGTAACAAACTCGTCCCAGCCTATAGTATAGTATCCCGCTGTAGAGCTTTTATTCGGACTGACTTGCAGTTTTTCTGCTTCATTGTGTGTGCTGCGAGTGGTAAGTTGTGATAAAACTGTGTCTATGGCTTTTGAACACGGTGGCATTCGTGGCGGTCCGCAGCTCTCTAAAATCGATAAAGCCGATTTGTAAGTTCGTATTATAGCACATGTGCTTTTTTTACTGGTATGGTCAATCGTACATTTAAACTTTAATCCTCGAAGGTTACAAAACACCAACACCGAGCACGGTGTCAAGAACGTGCTTATCTTGAAAGAGGTCTTGTAGTCTGTCGAAAGAGTCTTAGATGTAATTGGATCATAAGGAGGGTTGTGGTCTAGGGTTGAGAAAACACAAACTTATGTTTTGTGTCGCTTAAGTTCTATAAGATAAGCCATTTGTGCTCCGCAACACTCGAGACGGGTGCCAAGCCTCGCTCGTTGATCATCGTCGGACACCACCACAGCGAGCGAATCAAGTCTAGCTAAGTGGGTACAGTCGTCGGCGTAAAGTAAGCTCAATGACTCGGAATGTGGGGTCTAGGAGGTTCGTTATGTGTATATATGTATAGTGTTGGGCTGTATTATGCTAGCCTTGAGTCACCTCGCCCGTGCCGATTTTGAATGGTGTCCTGCAATTTTGCCTTTAATTTTCGCTTTAATTACGGTGTCCCCATTCCCAAGAAGCTGCCAAGCAAATCTTCTTGTGCCCGAGGGTAAATTAGCATTTCGTTGTGCACTTTTATATACTTCAGGCCAGCATGCCTGACCAGTGTCGACAGGCTCTCTCCAACGTCTTGGTTCGAGAACCGTCTTCAGTCTCCTGTCTTTGTTTGTTAGCCAGTAGTTAGTCAGCATGTTTCAGTGCCGTCATTTGTGTCGAACACGTTGAGAAGTGCGAAGCGCCTACACGTGGTTCTTGAAGAGAGTAGGTCATGGTTTGTTCCGAGATAACCGCCTAGTCAAGTGAGGTTTAACTTTACTTTCTCAAATATTAATTTTCGTTGCACAGTTTATCAACTATCAGAGGCCAGCATGTGCAGACCGTATCTGAAGTGCTCGTCGTCTCCACCGGCTTGGTTACGAGAAACCGTACTTTACAGTCTCCTGTCTTTTGTTCGTTAAGGGACAGATAGTTAGTCAGTATGTTCGTGCGTCATATTGTCCGAACGGTGACAGACAGCGGAAGCCGAATTGTTTTTGATAGAGAAGTTAGGTCCATGGGATTGTCGGATTACCGCTTTCATTCAAGAGTTTAATTACTTTCTCAAAATTTTGCCTAATGATCTCTAGTAACTAATTGGGCGGTAAATTCTTGGGGTCAGTTAGGTCTTTTTGTTTTGGCTTAGGGATAAGGCGCCACTAAGCGTTTTGAAAGGTGAGATGATAGTAGCCCTAGGCAAGGAAGGGTTATATAAGAATACGTCATACGCTCGTAAAATGTATTTCAGGCGAGATGATTGAGTGCGTCACGTCTGATCTGAGAGGGAGCCCCGGAGCCTTCTGCGAAAACCTCATTATTATTTGTTTAACCGAGTTCTGTGGCACCGGGACCAAGCCTGCTTATGGCTACCCACCCCTGCGGTCACATTCAAACACTCACCGTCCTCCAGTGGCCACCCTAAGGCCTGTTTCTACTTGACAGACTAGGGAGGAGCGCGTGTGACCCTGGGTTCGCCATGGCAGTCCTCTGACCGTTCACAGAAACCCGCAACCTCGACGACCCCAGTTGCTCTGGGGAGCTCCTTCAAGCGCGTACACTCGAGCGCTCAGGAGTCCATTGGCTTAACGCCTCAAGGACAGAGGCAGTGAATAAACCATCTCCCCTGGGACATTAGAGCCTCGAAGCGTGTACCGCAAAGGCTCGTCTAATGGGAACAAGTATATGCGTCGTTCCATTGTGCATCAGATGGCTCGGGCACGCTGCTGAGAAGAGGACAAGGACAGTCCATCAGGAATCCTTGCTGAGGGAGGTGTTGAAGGCCATTATTCCTATGGCAAATGACCTCGCCCTGCCCTACAAGCCCATGAAAACTGAACCCTAACCCCTCCTCACGATGACTGCTAGTCCCGATCAGCGGATGGACGGATCAGCTCAAGATCATGTTGGGCAGTTTCGGGGTGACGTTGGCCTGAGTATTTTGAAGCCATGAATTGTACCAGTGGACCTCATCCAACCGTTAGCTTGGATGCAAAGCGATGTCTCAGTGCCTGTGCCGGACCTCACCCATACAGACGGGAACCTCCTACCCTACACAAGGCTTAGGACTGGCGAATTTCCACATATGAAAGAGGTGGGAAGCATGCCGCATCTGTGATATCCCGGCTGAACTGACAAGGCTGGGGTGAACCTATGCTCGGCGGCCTGACCACTACAGTCCTGACCTGCCATTTGGCTCTTCCACTCTGGTACCCTCTCCCCCTTTACCCTTCTGAGTGCAGTGGTTCAGCCCTCTCTGGAAGTGTGAAAGCGTGGATCGATGGACTTGTAGCAACTACCGTGGCATCACCTGCCTGCAGAACATCCCCAGTCAAGGTTCTGCGTGCTCCACAATTCTTCTGAAACGTATCCGCAACAACCCAACTACTGAGGCATGCAGAGACCGAGCAGTCTGGAATTTACTCCATGGAAAGTCCACAATTGACCGACTACTAGCGCTTGTCGAGTACACATTTGCGCAACCAACCGTCGTGAGTTTGGTCGTGAGTTGCTATGCAGCCTATGTCGACCTCCAAGAAGGCTTTGACTCGTTGCATCGGGACATCGCCTACTGGGAGAACTCCTTAGGTCTCATGGGATACTCCGACACGCTTATTGCATCTAATCTGGTACTCGAACAGTGCCTGTAAAGTGTTGGGGTGTATGTTCGAACTTCTTCCTCTGTTAATCTCAAGGGGTGAGGCAGGCTGTGTCCCTTGTCACACCCACACTTTATCACAGCTTGTAGTGGAATGGATAATGGGACAGAGCTACTAGCCAAATGTCTTGTGGAGCACACTAGGCAATATAAGGTGCTCGGGACTATAGACCTTGCCAGACGTATGTTGCCATCCTAATCTGAGTCCTTAGAATCACTTGTGGGCGGCTCTTGAGGCATTTAGCAATGAGGCCGAAGCCCTAGCCTAGAGGTCTCCTGGACCATAGACCAAGATTCAAGTGAATTTGGGCGGCCTATATTGCGAGAACCGCGTTCAGATCGATCCATGTCATTGCGGACGAGACGTTGAAGCTCACCGAAAGTTTTCATCACTTCGGTACGTAGCCATTCTCTGGGTTGTCAGACCACAAGTCCAGATAGGACTGTTGGTCTGGCAACAGTATCCCATCGAACTCGATCCACATCGAGCGTTTGGAGTGTCGAGTACCTATGCAGATAGGACCAACCTGCTGCTTCAAGGCCTTGATCCTTTTCCAGTTTTTGCGTCTTAATGGAAGCGAAACAAAAAGAACAAAGAGACGCTATCCAGCCTTGGAGCTCCGCCTTGATGCCTTTTGTAAACAAGTCCCTTCGCGCGGATCATGGGGTAACAAGTTTGGTCAGGAACCCACGTGCTCCAAACCAAAGCATTTACACCGTGAGACTGGCATGGGACCTGTTTACTTGCATATCCGGGATCGCCAACTGCAGGCTAGTAATCGTCCCACCTAGCTCGCGTCTCCCTATGGACACCCTAGCGGGCCATCAGGTTGTCTCTCTCCTGCGAGACACCCTAGGGTGATGGAGACCTATGGGATCGTCCTTAGAAGATCAAATGGCTTGGGCAGCTCCGAGCGAGACCTTGTCGCGAGGAATTCGAGATGGGCCGTGTTCTCGCCGGAGACCTCGCCTTCGAGGGACATCCTCGATAGTTTAACTAGGTAATACGCGCAGGGTGGATGCGGCCATGCGCCCCCCGTGTCGCGTTAGCTCCGCTTGATGTAGATGATGATATATATGATATTCGAATATAAACTACTACACCACATAGATTACTAATTGTAATTTGAAATAATACATAGAAAGAGAACGAAACTCGCATCAGCATTTCCTTTTTAAAGCAATCGTTGATTTTTGAGGTATTAATTTATAATCGTCATGACAAAAAAAATGGAGGCAAACCAATCCTGAGTTCCGGTTAAGCCAACTACGACCATTTTAATAAATTAACTGTTTCAAACGGAATATAGTTTCAGCCGGAATTACAATTTTACGAACTACTATTCTGTCAATCTCCATACAGTCGATAATATTTTCTTAAAATCCAGGAAATATGCCACATAATTACAACACAATCATATATATAATATGATGACTATAACTACTATATATTATACTATAGTATATATACTATATAATATATGTTATATATATAATATATACTAATAATCTTACCTATATCTATATACTAATACTCTACTCATATAATCACAGACTAACTTCCACAAATTAGCTTTCTTGGCAAGGCTAAAAAATACCAACATTGCACAGATGCTCTACTATTTTTTTTTCCTACACATCAACTAACTATACCTACCTGAACCCTAAACATAACCTACTTTAAAAACCTAACCTAACTTAACTTAGACTAAAGCCTAACATATCTATACCTAACTTCAAACTAACTCCCAAACCATTTCAATATAGACTATAACCTCCCTAACATACACCCTGACATGTCTAACATCAAACAGGCTTAAGAGATAGCTAAACCTAACCTAACTCAACATATCCTAACCTAAACTAATCCTAAGCAAACATAATATAGATATAGCCTAACCTAACATACCTAACATATTTAACATAACCTAAACGAAACTTAACCTAACCTGAACATAACATAACGTAAACCAAACCTAAATAAAACAAAAGAAGCACCATCAGTGTTTACTTTTTAATATATTTCCATCGGTATTCCCTACAGTGGAATTCTGACTCGTGTGTTTAACGCAGGACAACGCAAGATTGCAAGCATTATATTCCCTGATAAACGCAAATACTAGAATGACAGGGAACAGCGATTTTTTTATTGAATGAAAATCATTGGACCGTGTATATTATTTAGCTTATACACTTTTCGTTGCAGATAAGTTTCGAATACTTAGAAGTATTCGAAACTCATCTGCAAAGAAAAGAGTATAGGTGTATAAGTATAAGAAGAGAACAATATATGCCGAAGTTATTGCTTTCGACAAGGCATAACCCTAGAATAATTTTAATCTTTGTTGACTCAATAGTACATTCCAACAAAGAAAATGAAGCAAAATGGATATGTATGTTAATAAGCAAAGTAAATGTATAAAGATTAGGTTTAGATTAAGTTGGTTTAGGTAGGTTAAATTTCGGTTAGGTTGGTAGGTTAGGCTAAGATGGGTTAGGTGGGTTATGTTAAGTGAGGTTTCGGCTAGGTTATGTTTATTACACACACACACAAAAGGTTAAACAAATAAAATAAAGCCAAGCAGGTGAGTCGCTCCAGGCGAGCTTCCCGTTTTCTATTGGTCGCAGCATCCTCACTGCGACGGGTATCCTCACTCACTATGGATAAGAAGAGGGTTTTTCGGCGACCTACGTGTAACCTCCTCCGTGGAACGAGGGTGGACGTCGTCCTTCATCTCGTAGGGGAGAAGAATGACATCTGTAAGGGACCGTGGGGGATATATAAAGGCGGTCCACTACAAGCTGACCGCCCAGTAAATGTATACATACCTCTATGTATCTCTCTTATCTTATATAATATATATATACATAATTATATATATATTATATATATATATATATATATATATATATATATATATATATATATATATATATATATATATATATATATGCACACACATACACACACGCATGTGTGTGCTAGTGTGTGAGTCTATTTATGTTTATATATAAACATCTACATATATATTCATAGATGTATATATAAATATAAAATTTTGTATATACGTATTTTTATGTGTGTGTTTCTATGCGTTCGTGAGTATGTGTTTAGCGGCTATCTGTGTAACTTATTATTATTATTATTGTTATTATTACAGTTATAATATATTTTTTGGGAATAATACTAATAATTAAAAATAATAATTTAAAAAAATATATTAAAATATAATAATAATAATAATAATAAAAATGATGATAATAAGATAAATATAATATTAATAACACAAATGTTTTATCCAAATTCTCTTTTTTACTTTTTTTTAAAACATATTTTCATGATTTAATAGAATTCCCGGTAATTATTTTCATTTTTACCCCAATAATTGCCAGAATCACAAAGAATGGAAAAAAAAAAAAAAAAAAGTTTTTGGAGTCACACCAAAAAAGGGTATATTTCGCTAGATTTTTTCCGCCCCTTTTTTGACTTTTGGGATTTTTTTTCTTTTTCCTTTTTTTTTAATATGGACCCAAAAATTCCCGTTATTTTCATATTATTATATGATTTTCAGTTATTACGTTATCATCATATTATCAACTAAACATTATCATCATTTGCAATTATTTCATCATTTTTGCAAATTATCAAATTTTTATTTCAAATTATTGCAGTTATAAATAATTTTAATCTATTACTAATAACAATAAATAAAATAGTAAAAAACAATAAAAAACAATAATAACTTTCTATAATCATTTTTTTTATCTTATTTCAATTAAAACGGTTATTACTGTAAATTTTTCTGTTTTTAATAATTATTTTTTTCAAAAATACTACCCTAAAAAAATAATAATGATTAATAACAATAATAATATTAATAACAAATTTAACTTTATTATTTTAAAATTTTAAATTATTTTTTATTTTTTATTGTTTTATTAAAATTATAAAAATATTTTTTGGGGAAAATACTAAAAATTAAATAATAAAAATAAAGTAATAATAATAATAATAAAAAATAAAAATAATAATAATAATAAAAATAATAAAAAAATAAAATAATTAATAAGATAAAATTAATGATAATAGTAATAATTTAATAAATAAATGTTACCAAAATTCTTTTTTTATTCTCACTTTTTATCATCATTATTGTCAGATTAATAAAATTTCTGGTAATTATTATCATTTACCCAAATAATTGCCAGAATCATAAAATGAAGGGAAAAAAAAAAACTCATTTTGAGTCTCCCTTTAAAAGGCTAATTTCGCTAGATTTTGCCCTTTTTTTTGATTTTGGGATTTTTTTTTTTTACCTTTTTTTATTATATAGGGGACAAAATTCCTGTTATTATCACAATTACATGTTTATCCATTATTTCGTTTCATCATAACATCATTATCACATTATCATTTTTTCATCTTATTCATTTTGAAATTTATTACAAATTTTAAATTTATTATCATTTTTATTGAAATTTATTCAGTTAAAAATTAAAATTTTTTACTCAAACTAATAACAACAAAATAAAATAGTAATAACAATAATAATAAAAATAATAACTTTTCTAAATCATTATTAAATATCATTATTTAATTAATATCGTTATTACTAAAAATTTTTACGTTTAATAATTATTTTTACAATTAAAATACCAGTAAAAATAATAAAAAATGTAATAATAAAAATAATAATATTAAAACAATTATAACAATTTTTTATTATAAATTAATTATTATTATTATTAGTTATATTACAGTTTAATTTTTTTTTTTGGCAATAAACTAATAATTAAAGTAAAAATAATAATAAAATAAAATAATAAAATAAAATAATAAATAATATAATAATAATAATAATAAAATAATAATAATAATAATGAAAAATGATAAAAATGATAAAAAATTTTTAATATTAATAATCATCAAATGTTACCCAAAATTTCTCTTTTTCTCATTTTATCATCATATTGTAAGGGATAATAAAATTTTGGGTAATTTTTTCATTTTAACCCCTAAAAATTTGGCCAAAAATCATCAAATGAAGGGAAAAAAAAAAACGCCCTTTTTGGAGTCTACTGCGCTAGTTTTTGCCCCCTTTTTCACTTTTGGGAAATTTTTTTTTTTTTTACCTTTTTTTTTATAGGGACACAATTCCTGTTTTTATCCTTTTATAACTTTTGTTTACCCATCTTTATTATCGTTATATCATAATTATCACCCTTTTCATCACCCTTAAATCATCTTTTTGGGAAAATTTTTAAATTCATATTATTGCAATTAAAATTTCATTATTATGCAATTATTGCAGTTTTTTTAAATATTTTAAATTTACCTCATACTAATAAAAAAAACCCCAATAATAAAAATTAAAACAAAATAAAAAACAAAAATTAAGGGTTCTATAATCTTTTATTTTTATCTTTATTTAATTAATATCGTTATTACTGAAATTTATTACTGTTAAAAAATTTTTTTTACAATTATCCTACCATTTAAAAATTTTAAAAATTTAAGGGATAATAATAACAAAAATATATTAATAACAATATTATAACAATTAAATTATTTTAATTTTTACTTATTTTTTTATTATTGGGTTATTATTACAGTTATAATATTTTTTTGGCAATAATACAAAAATTTAAAAGTAATAATAAAAATTTGATAAAATAAAAATAACAATAAAATAATAATAATAATAATAATAAAATGATAAAAAATTTGATGAAAAAAATGAAATAGGAAAATTCAATAATCATCAAAGTTATCCAAATTCTTTTTAAATTCTCCCCCCTTTTTATCTTAAATTATTGCCCAGGGTTTAAATAAAAATTTTTGGAAATTTATTATAAATTTTTCCCCTAATAATTGCCAAAACATCAAATGAAGGGAAAAAAAAAAAAAGTCATTTTGGAGTTTATCTCAAAAGGCTACTTTTCGCTAGTTTTTGGGCCCCCTTTTTGATTTTTGGGATTTTTTTCTTTACCTTTTTTATTATATAGGGAAACAAATTCCTGTTTTTACCTTTTTAAAAAATTATATCATGTTATCTTTCATTATTATGTTATCTTTTTTCATTTAACTTTATATCGATGATGGTAAAAAGAAAATTTATGAAAAAACCGTTAAATGACGAGAACCCAAGATAAAAAAGTTTGATAATAACGGGAATTTTTGGTCCAATAAAATTTTTTAAAAAATTTTAAAAAAAAAAAATATCCCAAAAAATCTAAAAAGCGGAAAAATTTAAAGCAAAATTTTCCCCGGGAGAGTATCCCCAAAATTAAGTTTTTTCATTTTTTTTGATGATTCTGGCAATAAAAGGGTGAGAATGGAAAAAATTACCAAAAATTTTAAAATGATAAAAATGATGATAAAAGTGAGTTTAAAGAAAAAATTTGGATAACATTGATGATTATTAAAATTACTATTTTCTTTTGATACATTATTATTTTTATTATTATTTTTAAATTAATAAAATTATTATTTATTAAAATATTTTTTTATTATTATTGTTATTATTATATTATTTTTATTTATTATTATTATTATTTTTATTATTATTTTATTTTATTTTCATCATTATTATTATTATCATTTTATTTTATTATATTTTATTACTTTACTTATTAGTTTTACTGAAAAAATATTTTTAAAAACTGAAATTTAAATAGAAAATAATAATAATAAAAAGGGAAATGATAAAAAATAATAATCGTTATTTTAAATTATCAATATTATTTTTGTTATTATTATCTTTATTATTTTTTTTTTACTAGTATAATTGTAAAAAAAATTTTATTTTTTAAGGGAGAAATTAATTATGAAAAAAACTTATTAATTAAAAAAATTATAAAATAAATATTAAAAAACGTATTATTGTTCTTTTTTTTCTATTCTATTACTATTGAAATTTGGGTTATTAGTATATTTTTTAAAAATATAATTACAATTTAAAAAATTGCAAAAATAATGAAAAATTTTAATTGCAATAATGAAAAAATTGCAATAATATGAAAAATGAGGGGAATGAATATTGCTAAATAATAAATTATGATAAGGGAAAATTTAAGAGAAAATCATGATAAAAATTTGATGATAATAAAAGGAATTGTTTAAATAATAAAAAAAAAAAGAAAAAAAGAAAAAAAAAAAACAAAGCCCGAAGAACCCGGCCCTTTTAGAGTTACCCCAAAATTTTCCGTTTTTTCCATTCATTTGATGTTTTCGGGAAATTTAATTAGGGAATAATGATATAATCACCAGAATTCTTTATTCTTTAAATTTTCCCAATTTTTATAATTTTATTCCCAATTACTGCAATTATAATAAAATTTAATAAAAATTAAAAATTTAATAATAAAATTTAAAATAATAATAATAAAAAAATTAATAATAATAATAATAATAATAATAATAATAATAACAATAATAATGAAAATGAAAATGATAATAGTAATAATAATAATTAATCATCATCAAATGTTATCCAAATTCTTTTTTATTGACATTTTATCAAAAAAAATTTTGTCTTTATTAGTAAAAATTTTAGTAATTTTTATCATTTTTACCCTAAAAATTTGCCAAAACAAAAAATGAATGGAAAAAAAAACGCCCTTTTTGGAAAACTCCTCTAAAAAAGGCATTTTGCTAGTTTTGGGGACGCTTTTTCGATTTTTTGGGATTTTTTTTCTTTTACCTTTTTTTTTTAAATACTGACACAATTGGGGGTTATTTTTTATCTTTATATCATGTTTATAACATTTTATCTTTTATCAAAAATCATTATCATATTATAACCCTTTACCCATCATCATTCATCATTATTGCAATTTTTTTATCATTTTTTCCCAATTTATTATCATTATTTTTGCAATTATTAAAGGGTTTTTAATATATAATTTTACATTTTTAAACAAAAAAACAACTACAATAATAATAGTAAAAACAATAATAATAAAAATAATAACGTTTTTTAAAATCAAATTTAAAATTTATTTAAATTTAATTTCCCCGTTTTTAAACTGAAATTTATACTTTTAATAAAATTTTTTTTAAAATTTATACAAAACCAGTAAAAATAAAATAATGAAATAATAACAATAAAAAATTTTAAAACAGTTTTATAAAAATTTAGATTTTTAAAAATTAAATTATTATTTTTATGTTTTTTATTAAGTTAAATATTTTTTTTGGCAAAAATTTAAAAATGGGTTAAAAAGTAATAAAAATAATGTAATAATAAAAAAATAAAAAATTTAAAAATTTAATAAAATAATAATAAAATAATAAAATAATAATAAAATAATAAAAAATAAAAATTTAATAATGAAATTTAATTAAAAATGAAAAATATTTAAAAAAATTAAATAATAACCCAAAAATTTTACCCCCAAATTCTTTTTATTTTTCCTTTTTATCACATATTGTAATGTTTAAAAAATTTTGGGTAATTTTATAATTTTTACCCAAATTTAATAGCCAGAACTTTAAAATGAAGGGAAAAAAAAAAAACGTTTTTGGGGGAGTTTTTCTCAAAAGGCTAATTTCGAAAGTTTTGGCCGTTTTTTTGCCTTATGGGTTTTTTTTTTTCTTTTCCCTTTTTTTAATTTATATGGACAAAATTTCCCTTTTATCATCTTTTATTATCATGTTTATATCATTTTTATGTTACAACATTAAAACCCTTATCATCTTAAATTCATCATCTTTATCATCATTTTGCAATTTATCATCATTTTTGCAATTATTTTTTTATTTGAATTTTTGCGGGTTACAAAAATTTTAATTTTAAATCTAACTAAAAACCCAACTACAAAATAATATTTAAAACAAAATAATAAAAAATAATAACGTTCATAATCATTATTTTATATCAATTTAAATTTAATATCTTATTAATTTTAAATTTATTACTGTTTAATAATTATTTTCCCCAATTATACTCCCATTTAAAAAAAAAATAAAATGAAAATAATAACAATAAAAATATTAATAACAAAGTTCCAACAATTAGTATATTTAATTATCCTATTTTTAAATTTTTGGGTTATTATTATAGATAATATATTTTTGGCAATAATACTAATTTAATTAAAGTAAAAATTTAATAATGATAATAATAATAAAAATTTAATAATAATAATAATAATGGGAAAATAATGAAAATAATGATGATAATAATGTAATAGAAATAATATAAATAATCATAAAATATTATCCAAATTCTCTTTATTCCATTTTTACATCATTTGTCAAGATTAATAGTTTCTGGTAATTTATCATTTTACCCTAAAAATTCCCAGAATATCAAAAAATTTGGAAAAAAAAAAATTTTTGGAGTCCTCTCTAAAAAGGCTATATTTGCTAGATTTTCCCTTTTTTTTAAATTTTTGGGGTTTTTTTTTTCTTTTCCCTTTTTATTATATAGGAACAAAATTTCCCTTTTATTATCTTTCATTATTATCATGATTATCATCTTTTATTATCTTTTAAAATTTATAATTATCACCTTATCATCATTATCATCATCTTTATCACTTTACTGAAATTATTTTTTCATTTTTAATTGAAATTTTATTATCATTATTATTAAAATTTTTTATTGCTTTATAAATATAATTTACCCTTTTACTAAAAACAATCCCAAAAAATAGTAATAACAATAATAAAAAACAATAATAACTTTTTCTATAATCATTATTTTATCATTTTTTTAAAAATTAAACCGTTATTACTGTAATTTTACTTTTATAATAATTTTTCCCTTTTAACTCCCCGAAAAAATAATAATAAGAAATAATAACAAAAAAAAATTAATAACAATATTAAAAACAATTATATTATTATAATTATACTTATTATCATTTTTTTTGTTTTTATTTCAGTTATAATTTTTAATTTTTTTGGAAAAAAAATTACTAAAATTAAAATTAAAATAAATAATAATAATAATAATAATAATAAAAATAAAAATAAAATAAAAATAAAAAGATAATAATGAAAATAGTGATAATGATTAATAACAAAAAAATGTACCCAAAAATTTTCTTTTTTCTCCCCTTTTTCAATAATTATTGTCAGTTTAATAGAATTCTGGTAATTTTATCATTATACCCAAATAATTCCCCAGAATCTTTAAAAAAAAGGAAAAAAAAACGTTCTTTTTGGGGGTTATTTCCCCAAAAGGGTTTTTTTATTTCGCAGTTTTCCCGCTTTTTCGACTTTTGGGATTTTTTTTTTTTTCCCTTTTTTTTATATATAGGGACCAAAAATTCCTGTTATTATCATCTTTATTATCAGGTTTATCATAAATTATTTCGTATCATCATCTTTAAATTATAATTATCATCTTTTACCATCATCATATCCCATTATTGAAATTATTATCACATTATTTGAAATTTTTCCCCCAAATTTTTTTGGAAAATTATTCCCATTTTATAATATAAAATTTTTAATCTTTTCCAAAATAAAAAACTAAAATAAAAATTAGTAAAAACCCAATAATAATAAAAAAAATTTAACGTTTTTAAAAATCATTATTATATCATTTTTTAAATTTTAAACGTTTTTACTGTAATTATTACTTTTATAAAATTTATTTTTAAAATTTATACTACCAGAAAATTTTTAAATAATAATGATAATAAAAAACAATAAAAAAATTTAAATAAAAAAATATTATAACAATTAGTATTTTTTAATTATTTTATTTTTTAAATTTATTATTGTTATTAACAGGTATAATATTTTTTTGGAAAATAATACTAAAAATTAAATAATAATAAAAATGATAAAAATAATAATAATAATAATAAAAATTTAATAATAAAAAAATAATAATAATAATAAAAAATAATAAATAAAAAATGATGATAATAATGATAATAGTAATAATATTAAAAATAAATCAAATGTTACCCAAAATTTCTCTTTTTTTCCCACTTTTATCATCAATTGTCATGATTAATGGGAATTTTGGTAATTATTATCTTTTACCCCCCAAAAAAATTTCCCAGAATCATAAAAATGAATGGGAAAAAAACAAAAATTTTTGGGAATTTACTCTATAAAGGCTTTTATTTCGCTAGTTTTTAACGCTTTTTCGATTTTTGGGGAGGTTTTTTTTTTTCCCTTTTTTTTATTATATAGGGCCCAAAATTTCCTGTTAGTATCACATTATTATCATGATTATCTTTCAATTATCGTTTCATATTTTATCACATTATCATTTTATCAAATCATTATCATAATTATTGCAAATTATCACCCATTATTCCCAATATTATCATTATTGGCAATTATTGCATTTAAAATTTAATAATTTTGCATCTATACTAATAAAAAACTACAATAAAATATTAATAACAATAATAATAAAAAATAATAATTTTCCCTTAATTTTTATTTATTCATTATTTCCATAATATGTTATTACTTTTAATCTTTACTGTTAAAAAAAAATTTTTTTTACAATTATACTACCAGAAAAAAATAATTAATGAAAATTTAAATAACAATAATAATATTTAAAAACCCCAAATATTAAAAAAATTTGGGATTTTTAAAATTTAAACTTTTTATTATTTTTGTTGTTATTTTACAGTTATAATATTTTTTTTGGCAAAATATAAAAATTTAAAATAACAATAAAATGATAATAAAAAATAATAATAATAATAATAATAATAAAAATAATAAAAATTTAATTTAATAATAAATAAAAAAAATTTAATAATGAAAATTTAATGATGATAATAATGATAATAGTAAAAATATTAATAATCACCCAAAATTTTAAATCGAAATTTCTTTATTCCATTTTTATCATCATTATTGTCATGTTTAAAAAAAATTTTTGGTAATTTTTTATCATTATTCCCCAAAAATTTGCCAAAATAATCAAATGAAGGGAAAAAAAAAAACGCCCTTTTTTGAGTCTACTCTCAAAAGGCTTATTTCGCTAAAAAAATTTTGCTTTCTTTTTCGATTTTTGGGATTTTTTTTCTTTTACCTTTTTTATTATTAGGACAAAACCTGTTTATCACCTTTTTATCTGAAATCATTATTATCTTAATCATCATCTTTATCAAAATTCTCTTTTATCATCATCTTTATAATCATTTTGCAATTATTATCATCTTTATTGCAATTATTATCCATTTTTGGCAATTTTTGGCAGTTAAAAAAAAATTTTAAATCTATACTAAAAAAAAACTAAAATAATAATAGTAATAACAATAAAAATTTTAACAATAATTTTTCCAAAATCATTATGATTCATTTTTTCAATTAATATCGTTTTTACTGAATTTTTAAATTTTATAAAAATTTTTTTAAAAATTAATACCAGTAAAAAAAAAAATTAAATGTAATAATAACAAAAAAATTTTTTTAATAAAATATTAAAACCCAATTAGTATTTAAAATTATAATTATTATTATTCTTTTTATTAATACAGTTATAATATATTTTTTGGGGAAATAATACTAAAAATTTAAAAAGTAATAAAATAAGGGGAATGATAAAAATAATTAAAAAATTAATAAAAAATAATAATAATAATAATAATAATCATAATAATAATATAAAAATAATAAAATTTGGAATAATAATGATGATAAAAATGATAATAGTAAAAATTTTAATTAATAAAAAAAATTTTTACCCCAAATTCTCTTTATTTCACTTTTTCCCCCCAATTTTTGTCTTTGGTTTGGGAATTTTTGGTAATTATTATCATTATTACCCTAAAATTCCCCAAGAATAAATCAAAATTGAAGGGCAAAAAAAAACGTCATTTTGGATTTAAAACTCTCAAAAGGCATATTTCCTAGATTTTGCCGCTTTTTCGCCCTTTTGGGTTTTTTTTCTTTTCCCTTTTTTATTATTAGGACCCCAATCCTTTTTAATATCACCCATTTTTCTCAGGTTTAAATCATCTTTATTTCGTTCATCATCATTATCTTTTAATCAATAAATCTTTACCCATCATTATTGCAATTTTTAAATCATCATTATTGAAATTTTTATCTTTATTTTTGGCAATTTTTGCGTTATAAAAATATAAATTTTAAAATCTAATAATAACAACTAAAATAATAATAGAATAAAAATAATAATAACAACAAAACGTTTTAAATCATTTTTTAATATTTTTTCAATTAATATCGTTTTTTCCCGAAATTTTTTATGTTTTTAAAAAATTTATTTTTACAATTATCTACCCCAGTAAAAAAAATAAAAATTTGGATAATAATAACAAAATAATATTAAAAAAAATATATTATAACAATTGTATTTTTAAAAAAATATTATTAATTATTGCTATTACAAATTATAAAAAATTTTTTGGCAATAATACTAAAAAATTAAAGAATAATAAAAATTTAATAATAATAATAATAAAATAATAAAAATAATAAAAATAATAATAAAATGAAATTTATATGATAAAAGGATAATAGAAAATAATTAATAAAATAATCAAAGTTTCCCAAAATTTCTTTTTATTCTCACTTTTATTATAAATTATTGTAAACGATTAATAAAATTTCGGGAAATTTTATTAATTTCCCCAAATTAATTGAAAAGGGAATCATAAAAAGAAGGAAAAAAAAAAAAAGTCATTTGGAGTTACTCCAAAAGGATATTTCGTAGATTTTCCCGTTTTTTTCGGGATTTGGGAAATTTTTTTTTTTTACCTTTTTTTTTTTATATATGGACAAAATTTCCTGTTATTATCACATTATTATCATTTTAAAATCATTATTTTTACCCTTTATAATCATCTTTATATAATTATCATCTTTATCATCATTATATCATATCATCGTCATTATCATCATTTTTTAAAAATTTATTATCATCATTATTCCCAATTTTTATCATTATTATTGCAAATTGCATTTATAATAAAAATTTTTTAACACCCTATCCTAATAAAAAACTACAATAATAATATTTAAAAACAATAATAAAACAATAATAACGTTTTCAAATAATCTTTATTTAAAATAATTATTCAATTAATATCGTTATTACTGTAATTTTTTAAAGGGATAAAAATTTAAATTTTTCCCAATTTTTACAACCAGTAAAAATAATATAATGATAATAAAAAACAATAAAAAATTTTTAAAAACTATATAAAACAATTAGTATTATTATAATTATACTTATTATTATTATTATGTTATTAATACAGTTATAATATATTTTTTGGCAAAAATACTAATAATTAAAGTAATAATAATAATGGTAATGATAAAAAAAATAAAATTTTAAAAATAAAAAATAAAAATTTAAAAAATTAATAATAATAAAAAATAATAATAAATAATAAATAAAAATAATAATAAAATTTAATAAAAATAATAATAATAATACTTGGATAAAATGAGGATAAAAAAGGGTTAATAGAATAATTTTAAAATAATCATCAAAATTTTTTTAAAATTTCTCTTTATTCCACTTTTATCTTTCATTTTTGTCAGATTAAAAAATTTTTGGAAAATTTTTTTATCATTTTTACCCAAATTTTAATTGCCCAAAATTTCGCCCAAAGAAGGGAAAAAAAAACGTCATTTTGGAGTCTACTCTAAAAAGGGCAATTTCTCTGTTTTTGCCGCCTTTTCGCCCTTTTGGGGTTTTTTTTTCTTTTACCGTTTTTTTTTTAAAATATGGAAAGTTTTTCCTGTTAATATCTTTCATTATTCTCATGTATCATCATTATTAGGGGTACATCTCAATATAAATTATAATCATCATTTTTTCATCATTATTGAAATTAATCATCATATTGCAATTATTATCATTTTTATTGAAATTTAGGCCCAATTTATAATATAAAATTTTTTACATCTATACTAATAAAATACAATAAAAATTTATTTAAAAAACAATAATAATAAAATAAAACGTTTCTATAACTTTATTTAAAATCATTATTTCAATTAATATGTTTTTACTGAAAATTTTTAAACTTTTATAATATTTTTTTTAAAATTTTACAACAGAAAAAATAAAAATAATTAAATAATAAAAACAATAAAAATATTAAAAAAATTTTATTATAAAAATTTAGTAATTATAATTTTTTACTTATTATTTATTTTTTTATTATTACAGTTTTAAAATTTTTTTTTGGAAATAATACTAATAATTAAAGTAAAAAAATAATAATGATAATAATAATAAAAATAATAAAAATAATAATAACAAAATAAAATAAAAAATAATAATAAAAAAAGAATAATTATAATAATAATAATAATAATAATAATAATAATAAAAAAAATATAATAAAAAAAAATGATAATAAGAGGAAAATTTAATGTTAATAGTAATAATAAAAATAATCATAAAAATGTTACCCAAAATTCTTTTTTAAATTCTACTTTTATTATCATTATTTTAAGGGATTAATAAAATTTTGGGCAATTATTAAAATTTTTCCCCTAAAAATTCCCCAAGGGGGAAAACCTTTAAAAATGAATGGAAAAAAAGTCATTTGGGTTTACCTAAAAAAGGCTTTTATTTCCCCGGTTTTCCCGTTTTTTGGGGATTTAGGGATTTTTTTTTTTTTACCTTTTTATTTTTATATGGACAAAATTTTCCTGTTATTATATCATTTTATCATGATTACATAAATTATTATCGTTTTTCATCATCATCATCATCTTTAAAAATCATTATCATCATTATCTCATTTAAATCTTTATATCATCAATCATCTTTATTCCCAATTATTATCAATTAGGGGAAAATTATTATCATTTTATTGAAAATTATTGCAGTTAAAAATATAAAATTTACATTATATATAAAAAATACAATAATAATAGTAAAACAAAAAATAAAACAATAAAAAAGTTTCTATAACTTTATTTATATCTTTAAATTTCAATTAATATCGTTTTTACTGTAATTTTTACTTTTTATAAAAATTTATTTTTACAATTATACTCCCAGTAAAAAAAATAAAAAGATAATAATAACAATAATAATATTAATAACAATATTACAAAAAATTTTAAGTTTTATTTAATTATACTAATTTTTTTATTATTGTTTTTATTACATTTATAATTTTTTTTTGGAAAAAATACTAAAATTAAAGTAAAATAATAATGATAAAATAAAAATTTAAAAATAATAATAAAAGTAATAATAAATAAAATAATAAAAATTTAAATAATAATAATAAAAAATTTAAATAATAATGAAAATAAAAATTTTAATAAGATAATAAGAGATAATAGTGAAAAGTAATAAATTAATAATCCCCCAAAGTTTTTAAAATTTTCCCCTTTATTTAAATTTTTTCATCTTTAATTGTTTTGAAAAGAATACGGGTAATTTATATTTTCCCAAAAATTCCCAGAATCATCAAATGAATGGAAAAAAACTTTTTTTTGGAGTAATTCAAAAGGCTATATTTGGCTAGTTTTTCCCCCGTTTTTTTCGACCCTTTTTGGGGGATTTTTTTTTTTCCTTTTTCCTTTTTATAATGGACCCCAATTCCGGGTTATTTTTAAATATTATTATCATGATTATCATAAATTTTTAATCGTTATCATAATCATTTCATTTTTATCATTACATCATTTTTCATCTTTATCATCATCTTTATATCATAGGGGCAATTTTATCATCATTTTGCAATTATTATCATTTTTATCCCAATTTTTTGCAGTTTTTTAATATATAATTTCCATCTTACTAAAAAAAAAACTACAAAAATTTAATTGAAAATAACAACAAAAATAAAAAATAAAAAGGGTTTCTAAACATTTTTATATAAATTTTTTCAATTAATATCTTTATTACTGTAATTTTTACTTTTATAAAAAATTTTTATAATTAGGGGTTCCCATTAAAAAAAAATAATAATGTTTAATAAAAACAATAATAATTTTAAAAAAAAATTTTTAAACAATTAGTATTTTATAATTAAATTTTATTATTTTTATTATTTTTATTTTTACATTTTATAAATATTTTTGGAAAAAAATACTAAAAATTTAAAAGGGAATTTAATAATAATAATAATAATAATAATAAAAAATAAAAAAAAATAAATAATAATAATAAAAAATAATAATAATAATAATTGATAATATTGATGATAAAAAGATAATAGAAAATAATATTAATAACCCATAAAAATGTTAAAAAAATTTTTTCCTCTATTTCTTTTTATCATTTTTATGTAATGATTAATAAATTCGGTAATATTAATATTACCCTATTAATTGCCAAAAATCTTTCCAAATGAAGGGAAAAAAAAAAACGTCATTTTGGGGGGTTACTCTAAAAGGGGCTTTTTTTCCCCGCAAAATTTTTGGGGCCGTTTTTTTCGATTTTTGGGGATTTTTTTTTTTTACCTTTTTTTTAATTATAGGGGCCCAAATTTCCTTTTATTATCATCTTTATTTCTTTGGTTTATCATATTTTATCTTATCTCCCCTTTATTCATATCATCATCTTTTAATAATTATTGCAATTATTATAAATCTTATTGAATTATTACCCTTATTTTTGAAAATTATTGCAGTTATAATATTTTAATTTTAAAAATTTTACTAATAAAAAACTACAAAAAATAGTAATAACAAAAATAATAACAATAAAAATTTTTTCTAAATCTTATTTATATTTTTATTTCAATTAATATCGTTATTATTTAATTTTTAAATTTTAAAAACTTTTTTTTACAAAATCTACCAGTAAAAAAAAAATAATGAAAATAATAAAAATAATAAATTAATAACAATTTATAACAATTAGTATTATTAAATTAGACTTATATTTTTATTATTGTTTTTTATACAGTTATAATATTTTTTTTGGCAATAATACTAATAATTAAAGCAATAATAAAATTTATAATAATAATAATAATTATAATTTAAAAATAATAATAAAATAATAATAATAAAATAATAATAAAAATAAAAATAATAAAAAAAAATAATAAATGTAAAAGATAATAAAGTGATAATAATGAAAATTTAGTAAAATATTAAAATCATAAAAATGTTATCCAAATTCTCTTTATTCTTGCTTTTATCATCATTATTGTCATGAAATAAAAATTTGGGGAATTATTTTTAAATTTTTACCTAAAAATTTGCCAAAAATCATAAAAAATGAAGGGAAAAAAAACTTTATTTGGATTTCTACTCTAAAAAGGGCTATATTTCCCCTAGTTTTTTGCCGCTTTTTCGACTTTTGGGTTTTTTTTTTTTTTTTTACCTTTTTTATTACATATGGACACAATTTCCCGTTATTATCAAATTATTATCATGTTTATCATCTTTATTATCGTTATCATAATCAACCCATCATTTTTCAAATATCATCCCCTTTATAATCATTTTTGAAAATTCATCATCATTATTGGAATTTTTATCATTATTTTTGGCAATTATTGCAGTTAAAATATAAAAATTTACATCTATATAATAAAAAACACAAAAAATAGTAAAAAACAAAAATTTAAAAAACAAAAAATAACGTTTCATAATCATTATTAATCATTATTTCAATTAATACCCGTTTATTACTGTAATTTTATGTTATAAAAAATTTTTTTTAAAATTATAAAGGGTAAAAAAAAAATAATGATAAAAAATAAAAATAAAAATATTAAAAAACCAATATTATAACAATTAGTATTTTTATAATTATATTTATTATTGTTATTATTGCATTTAAAAAATTTTTTGGCAATAATACTAAAAATTTAAAAAGTAAAAATAAAAATTTAAAAAATAAAATAATAAAAATTTAATAATAAAATAATAATAAAAATAATAATAAAAATTTTAAAATAATTAAAAATAAAAAAAACAATAATAATAATGAAAATTTAATGATGAAAATTAATGATAATAGTAATAATATTAATAATCAAAATTTTACCCAAAATTTCTCTTTATTCTCATTTTTATCTTTCATTTTTTTCATGTTTAAAGAATTCTGGAAATTTATTATCATTATTACCCAAATTTAATTGCCAGAATCATAAAAATGAATGGAAAAAACGTCTTTTTGGGGGTTACTCTAAAAAGGGGTATTTTTCGCTAGATTTTGCCTTTTTCGACTTTTGGGATTTTTTTTTTTTTACCTTTTTTTTTAAATAAGGGGACAAAAAATGTTTTTTAAAATCTTTTTATCATGTTTATCATCATTATTATCGTTATCATCATCATTAAAATCATTAGGGATAAATCATTATTACTTTATTGCAAATTATTATCTTTCATTATTGCAATTTTTTTAATTATTAAGCAATTTTTGGCAGTTTTTAATTATAATTTTACATTAAAATAATAAAAAATACAAAATAATAGTAAAAAACAAAAATAATAACAATAATAACGTTTCTATAACATTTTTAACTTTAAATTTCAATTTTAATATCGTTATTACGTAATTATTACTGTATAATAATTTTTTAAATTATACTACCAGTAAAAAATAAAAATAATGATAATAATATCAATAATACATTTTAAAAACAAATTTTTAAAAAAAAATATTATTTAATTAATTTATATTATTTTTATTTTATTTTTAAAAAAAGTTATAATATATTTTTGGAAATAATATTTAAAAATTTAAAAAGTAATAATAATAATGATAATAATAAAAATAATAAAAATTTAATAATAATGATAAAAATAAAAAAAAATAATAATAATAAAAGGGAAATAAATAATAATAATAATAAAATAATGTTTAATAATGTGTAATAATGAAAATAGTAATAAATTAATAATCATAAAAAATGTTACCCAAATTTCTTTATTGCCCCTTTATCATCATTATTGTCATGTTTAAATAGAATTCGGTTTTTAATTATTTATTTTACCCTAAAAATTTTCCGAATCTTTCAAATGAAGGGAAAAAAAATCATTTGGAGTTACTCCCCAAAAGGAAAAAATTCGCTAGTTTTGGGCCGTTTTTTTCGATTTTTGGGGGATTTTTTTTTTTTCCCTTTTTTTTTTTAATTTTGGTTTAAAATTTCCTGTTATTAAATTTTAAATTATCATGTTTATACATTTTTATGTTTTTCATTCATTTTTCATAAAATTTTCATCATTATCATCTTTATCATCACATATAACATTAGGGAAATTTATTACTTTCATTTTGCAAATTATCACTTTTATTGAAAATTATTATCATTTTTTTGCAATTTTTGCGGGAAAATTTATAAAATTTTTACGTTTTTACTAATAACAACTAAAATAAAAAATAGTAATAACAAATAATAAAAATAATAACTTTTTATAATCTTTATTTATATCATTTTTTAAATTTAATTCGAAATTACTTAATTTTTATGTTATAAAAATTTTTTTTAAAAATTTTTACTACCAGTAAAAATAAAAATAATGATAATAAAAAACAAAATAATTTTTAAAATAACAATTTAAAACCCAATTAGTTTTATTATAATTATACTATTATTTTTTATTGTATTTTTTACGGTTAAAAAATTTTTTTTGGCAATAATTTTAAATAATTAAATAAAAATTTAATAAGATAAAATAATAATAATGAAAAATAAAAATTTTAATAATAATAATTAATAATAAAATATAAATAAAATTAAAAATAATAATAATAATAATAATGATAATAAAATAATTTAAAAAAATGATAATAATGATGATAAAATTTGATAATAGTAAAATTTATTAAAAATCATAAAATTTTATAAAAAATTCTTTTTATTTTTCCTTTGATCATCTTTATTGTCAAAAATAGAAATTCTGGTAATTATTTCATGATTCCCATAAAAATTTGTAAAAAGAATCACCAAATGAAGGGAAAAAAAAACGTCATTTGGAGTCTACTTAAAAAAGGGCTAATTTTTTTTAGATTTTTCCCGTTTTTTCGACTTTTGGGTTTTTTTTTCTTTTCCCTTGTTTTTTTTTTTTTTATATAGGGACAAAATTTTGTTTTTATCATAAATTTTTTACCCAGATTATAAACCCTTTTTATCTTTTATCATCACATATCATCATTATATCATTATCTTCTTTCTTATCATCATTTTTTGAAAATTATTATAATATTTTTTTGAAATTTATTATTTTATTTTTGAAAAATTTTGCAGTTTAAATATAAATTTTTAATTAAAAATAATAACAACTCAAATAAAAATAGTAAAAACAATAATAATAACAAGAAAAACGTTTCTATAATCATTATTTATTTTCATTATTTCAATTTAATATCGTTATTACTGTAATTATTATTTTTAAAATTTAAATTTTTTCCCAATTATACTACCAGTAAAAAAAAATAAGGAAATAATAACAATAATAAGGTTAATAAAAATTTTATAACAATTAGATTATTATAAATACTTTTTATTAAAATTTATTTATTTTTTACAGTTAAATATTTTTTTTGGGGAAATAAAAACTAAAAATTTGAAGAATAAAAATAAGATAAATAATAATAAAAAAAATAATAAAATAATAAAATAAAATAAAATAATAATTTAATTAAAATAATAATAATAAAATGAAATAAGGATGATAATAAGATAATAGTAATAATATAAAATCATAAAAGGGTTAAAAAAAATTTCTCTTTCTTTCACTTTTATCATAAATTTTGGTATGATTAAAAAATTTTGGGTTTAATAATTCCCGGGAATTCTATTAATCAGACAAAATGATGTTTTAAAAGTGAAAATTTAAAGAAAATTTTGGGATAACATTTGAATATTATTAATATTTTTAAATTTCATTTTATCATCATTTTTTTATTATTATTTTTTATATTTTTATTTTTAAATTATTTTTATAATATTATTATTTTTATTATTTTTATTTCATTAAAATTATTATTTTAATTTTTAAGCATTATCCCAAAAAAAAATTATTTAACTGTAATAATAACAATAATAAAAATAAAATAATAAGTATAATTTAATAATAC
>NW_023662082.1:0-16611 GCF_015228065.2 Penaeus monodon | reverse complement strand
AATAATATTAATCATCAAATTTATCCAAATTCCTTTATTCCTCGCTTTTATCATCATTATTGTCATGATTAATAGAATTCTGGTATTATTATCATTATTACCCTATATATTTGCCAGAATTCATCCAAATCGGCAATGTAAAAAACCTCATTTTGAGTCTAATCTCAACGACTATATTTCGCTAGGATTTGCCGCTTTTTCGACTTTTGATTTTTTCCTTTTGAACCTTTTTTTTATTATATTGGACGACAAGTCCTTTATTATCATCAGTATTTCATGATTATCATCATTATTAGCGTTATCATCATCATTATCTCATTATCATCATTATCATCATTATCATTATTTTTCATCATATTATCAAACATTAGTGCAATTATTATCATCATATTGCAATTATCATCATTATTATTGCATTATTGCAGTTATACTCTATTTTTTTACATCTTATACTAATACAACTACTAATAATAATATTAATAAGCATACTACTACGTCTTTATAATCATTTTTATATCATTCTTTTCATATATCGTTCTACTGTAAATATTACTGTTATAATATTATTTTTTACAATTATACTCCCCGTAAAAATAATATAATGATATAATAACAATATAATATAATAACATATTATAACAATAGTATTATTATAATTTACTTTTATTATTATTATTATTGTTATTAGTACAGTTATACTATATTTTTTTGTGCAATAATACTAATTATTATATTAATAGTAATAATAATAATAATAATAATACAATAATTAGTAATAATAATATATAATATAATATATATATAATATAATAATTAATAATATAATAATAATAGTAGCATAATATTAAAAAGAATAATATATAATCATGAAATAGAAATATAGTAATAAATCATCAAATGTTATCCCAAAGGCTCTTTATTCTCACTGTTATCATCATTATTGTCATGATATAGATTCCGGTAATTATTATCTTAGTACGTATAATTGCCAAATCATCAATGCATGGAAAAACGTCATTTTGGAGTCTACTGCTCAGAAGCTATCTTTTCGCTAGATTTTGCCGCTTTTTCGATTTTTGGATTTTTTTCTTTTACCTTTTTTACTATATATGGACACAAAAAAATTCCTTTTATTATCATCAGTTTATCAATATCATATTACTTATCGTTATCATCATAAATTATCATCATTATCCATCATTATCATCATTATCATACATTATCATCATCATTTCATCATTATTGCACATTATTTCATTATTATTGCAATAACACGAAAATATAATAGTAATAACATATAATACAATAATAACGTCTTCATAATCATATGTTTATCTATATTTTTAATTAAGATCGTTTATTACTGGAATTAGTACTGTTATAATAACTTATTTTTACAATTATCTACCACAGTAAAATAATAATATGATAATAATTAACAATAATAATATTAATATCATATTCTAACAGTAGTAATTAAATTATACTTATCTTATTATTATTCTTATTGTTATTATTACATTTATAATTTATTTTTTGGCAATAATAATAATAATTAAAGTAATATTATAATATAATAAATAATTCTAATCATAATAATATAATATAATAATAATAATAATAATAATAATAATATAATGATAATAGTCAATAATAGTAATACTATCAAATGTTATCCAAATTCTCTTGATTCTCACTTTTATCATCATTATTGTCATGAATTATAGGAATTCTGGTAATTATTACATTATTACCTAATAAAGGTGCCAGAATCATCAATGACATGGAAAAAACGTCATTTTAAGAGTGTACTCTCAAAGGCTATATTTCGCTAGATTTTTGCCGCTTTTTCGACTTGGAGTTATTTTTTTCTTTACCTTTATTTTATTATATAGGGACACAATTCTGTTATTAGCAGCATTATTAGCATGATTATCATCATTATTATCAGGAAAGATCATCAGCATTATCATCATTTCTCAGTATCATCATTATCTCATTACATCATTATCATCATCATTATCATCATTATTGTAATTATTATCATCATTATTGCACTTATTATCATTATTAATAATGCATTATTCGTTATAATATATATTTTTACATCTATACTAATAACAACTACAATAATAATAGTAATAACATTAATAATACAATAATCGTCTTTCTACATTATTTATATCATTATTTTAATTAATATCGTTTATTACTGTAATTATTACTGTTATAATATTATTTTTACAAAATTATTATACTACCAGCAAAAATATCCTAATGATAATATAGCAATAATAATATTAATAACAATATTAATAACAATTAGTAATTATTATAATTATACTTATTATTTTATTATTAGTTATTATTACAGTTATAATATATTTTTTTTCGGATATACTAATAATTAAAGTTATAATAATAATGAATGAGAATAATATAATAATAATAATATAAGAATAATAATAATAAATAATAATAATAATAATATAATAATAATAATAATAACATAAAATGATATTAATAATGATAATAGTAAATATAGTAATTAATCATCAATGTTATCCAAATTCTTCTTTATTTCTCACTTTTTACTCATCATTAATTGTCATGATTAATGAATTCTTTGGTAAAAAAATTTTAAAATTATCATCATTAACCTAGATAATTGCCGAAATCAATCAATAATGGAAAAAAACGCATTCATTTTTTGGAGTCTACTCTCAAAAGGCTATTTTCGCTGATTTTGCCGCTTTTTCGACTTTTGGGAATGTTTTTTCTTTACTTTTTTTTATTATATATGGAACACAATTCCTGTTATTATCATCAATTATTATCATGATTATCATCATTATTATCGTTATCATAGCATTTTCATCATTATCATCAATATCATCCATCATTATCATCATTATTGCATTATTATCCAAAATTATTTGGCAATTATGCAGTTATAACATATATTTTACATCTATACTAATAACAACTACAATAATATAGTATTAACAATAATAACGTCCTTTATAATCATTATTTATATCATTATTGTTACTTAATCTCGTTATTACTGTATTTATTACTGTTATAATATTATTTGTTACAATTATAACTACCAGATAAAAATATAAAAATTATAAATAATACATAATAATATTATACAATATATAACATTAGTATTCTTCTATTATAATTATTAGTATTATTATTGTTATTATTACAGTTATATATCTTTTTTTGGCAATAATACTAATAATTAAAGTAATAATACAATGATAATAATAATAATACTAATAAAATAATAATGATAATAGGTAATAAATAATAATAATAATAATAATAATATAATAATCAATAATACTAATTGACAATAGTAGAATAGTATAATCATCAATGTTGATCCAAATTCTCATTATTCTTCACACTTTTATGCATAAGTATTGTCATGATTAATAGATTCTGGTAATTATTATCAATTATTACCCTAATAATTGCCAGAATCATCAAATGATGGAAAAACGTCATTTTGGAAGTCATAGCACGCAAGGTTACATTTCGGCTAGAATTTTGCCGCTTTTCAACATGTGGGATTTATTTTCTTTTACTTTTTTTTATTATATATGGACACCATTCCCTGTTATATCTCATTATTATCATAATTATTCTGATTATTGCAATTATTATCATCCATTATTGCATTATTATAATTATTATTGCAATGGATTACAGTATAATATTATTTTTACATTTATACTAAGAACAACTCGATAATAAGAGTATAACAGTATTATAACAATAATAACGTCTATAAATCAGATTTGTATATCATTATTTTAATTAATTCGTTATTAACTGTAATTATTACTGTTTTATCATAATTATTTTTACAATTATACTACCAGTAAAAATAATATAATGATATAATAACAATATATATTAATAACCCTATTTAACATTAGTATTATTATAATTAGACTTATTATAATTAGTATTTGTTATTATCACAGTGATAATAGGTTTTGGCGGTAATCCTAATAATTAAAGTAATATTAAAGTAATATAATATAATAATATAATATAGTATAATAATAATAATAATAATATAATAAGATATAGTAATATAATAAGAATGATATCAATAATAATTAACAATAATAATGATAATAATGATAATAGTAATAATATTAATATCCCAACATGTTATCCAAATTCTCCTTTATTCTCACTTTTATCATCATCATTTGTCATGATTAATAGATGCTGGTAATTATTATCATTATTACCTAATAGAATTTCCAGAATATCAAATGAATGTAAAAAACGGCCGTTTTGAGTCTACTCTCAAAAGGCTCTATTTCGCTAGATTTTGCCGCTTTTTCGACTTTTGGGATTTTTTTTTCTGTTTCCTTTTTTTTTCTTATATATGGACACAATTTCCTGTTATTATCATCATTATTATCTGATTATCATCATTATTATCGTCATCGTCATCCATTATCCTCATTATCATCATCATTATCATCATTATCATCATTATTGGGCAATTATTAATCATCTTTATTGGCAATTATTATCATTATTATTGTCAATTATGCAGTTATAATAATATATTTTTAAACATCTTACAATAACACTACAATAATATAGTAATAACAATAATAATAACAATAATAACGTCGTTATAATCATTATTTTATATCATATTTTCATTAATATCGTTATACTGTAATTATTATTTATATAATTTATTTTTACAATATACTACCAGTAAAAATAATAATACATGATAATATACCATAATATATAATACAATATATAACCATTAGTTTATTATTTAATTATACTTTTATTATTAGTTATTGTTAGTATTACAGTTAGAATATATTTTTTGGGCAATAATACTAATAATTAACTATGATATATAATAAAATAATAATAATAAATAATAATATATAATATAATAAATAATAATAATAATCAATAATAATAATATAATACATCAAAAATAAAACTAATAATCATGGATAATACTAATGATAACATTAATATAGTACTAATCAATCAAATGTTATCCAAATTCTCTTATTCTCACTTTTTATCATCATTATTGTAATGATTTAATAGAATTCTGTAATTATTATCATTAGTACCCTAATATTGCCAAATCATCAAATGAGGAAAAAACCTCATTTTTTCACACGTAGCTCCCAAAATACTATATTTTCGCTAGAATTTTGCGCTTTTGCAGAACTTTTTGGGGATTTTTTTTCTTTTACCTTTTTTTGTTTATTGATCATTCCACAATCCTGTTATTATCATCATTATTAGCATGATTATCTCAATTATTATCGTTGTTATCATAATTAATCTCATTATAATCATTATCATCATCATTTAATCATCATTATTTCATATTATCATATTATTGCATTATCATTATTATGGCAATTATTGCAGTTATATAGATATTTTTACTCTATACTAATACACTACAAGAATACTAGTAATAACAATAATAAATCAACATTAATAACGTCTTTCTAATTCATTATTTTTATTCATTATTTTAATTAATATCGTTGAGTACTGTAATTTACTGTTTAATAATTATTTTTTACAATTATACTACCAGTAATGTAATAATAATTATAATATAACAATAATAATATTAATAGCAATATTTATAACAAGTAGTATTTTATAATTATATTTATTATTATTATTATTTTTATTATTAAATTTATAATAGATTTTTTGGAGCAATATACTACTAATTAAAGTAATAATACTCAATAATAATACTATATACATAATAATAATAATACAATAATAATATGATAATGATAATAATAATGGTATAGTAATACTAGTAATATCATCAAATGTTATCCAAATTCTCGTCATTCTCACTTTTAATATCATTATTGTCAAAATAATAGAATTCTGGTATTAGTATCATTATTACCCTAATAATTGCCAGAATCCATCATGACTGGAAAAAACGTCATTTTGAGTCTACTCCAGAAGCTATATTTTCGCTAATTTTGCCTCTTTTTCGATCTTTTGGGTTTGTTTTTTTTTTACCTTTTTTTTTTTTTTTTATGTTATATTGGACACAATCCTGTTATTATCATCATTATTATCATGATATTCATCATTAATCGTTAATCATCATCATATCATAATATATCATTATCATCATAGTATCATCATTATTGCCAATTATGATCATCATTATTGCAATAATTATCATATTATGGCAATTATGCAGCGGGATAATAATATTTTTACATCTATTACTAATAACAACTACAATAATAATAGAATAGCACATAATAACAATATAACGTTTTATAATCATTATTTATATCATTATTTTAAATTAATATCGTTATTACTGTAATTATTACGTTCTAATATTTATTTTTACAATATATACCAGTAAAAAAAAGTAATAATGTAATAATAACAATACTGATATTAATAACACTATTATAACAATCGTATTATATAATTATACGTTATATATTATTAATGTATTATCAGTTATAAATATATTTTTGGGCAATAAACTATTAATAAAGTAAATAATAATAATAATAATAATAATAATAATAATAATAATAATAATAATAATAATAAAAAATTCATAATAATAATAATAATAATGAGAATAATAATGGATAATAATGATAATAATGATAATAATAATGATAATAGTAATAATATTAAAATCATCAAATTGTTATCCAAATTCTCTTTAATCTCACTTTTATCATCATTATTGTCATGATTATAGACACATTCAGGGAAGTAGTATCATTATTACACCTAATAAATTGCAAGAATCATCAAATGAATGGAAAAAAAAAAAAAAAAACGTCATTTTGGAGTGCTAATCTCAAAAGGTATATTCCGATAGATTTTGACGCTTTTTTTTGACTTTTGGGAATTTTTTTTCTTTTACCTTTTTTTTATTATGTATGGACACAATTCCTGTTATTATCATCATTATATCATGATTATCATCATTATTATCGTTATCATCACAGTATCATCATTATCATCATTATCAAATCATATCATCATTATTGCAATTATTATCATCATATTGCAGAAGTATCATAGTATGCAATTATTGCAGTTATAATATAATTTTCTACATCTACCTAATAAACTACAAAATAATAGTAATAGCAATAATAATAACAATAATACGTTTCTTATAATCATTATTATATCATATGCTAATTAATATCGTTTCATTACTGATAATTATTACTGTTATAATAATTATTTTTTTACAATTATACTACAGTAAAAAAAGAATAATGATAATGTAATAAACAATAATGAATTAATAACAATATTAAACAAGTCGTAGTATTTAATTATACTTATTATTATTATTATTGTTATTATTAAGTTAAAAATATATTTTTTGGCAATAATACTAATAATTAAAGTAATAATAAAAATAATAATAATAATAATAAGAATAATAACATAATAATAATAAATAATAATAATAATAACATAAAATAATGATAATAAAATGATAATAATGATAATAATGATAATAATAATGAGAATAGTAATAAATGAAAATCATCAAATGTTATCAAATTCTCTTTTATCTCACTTTATCTCATTATTGTCATGATTAATAGAATTCAGGTAAATTATAATTATACCCTAATAATGCCAGAATCATCAAATGAATGAGAAAAAAAACGTCATTTTGGGTTACTCTCAAAAGGCTATATTTCGCTGATTTTGCCGCTTTTCGACTTTTGGGGATGTTGTCTATTTTACCTTATGTGTTATTAGATATGGAAACAATCTGTTATACAATCATTATTATCATGATTATCATAATATATCGTATCATCATCATTATCTCATTATATAATATATAATCATCAGTAGCATAGTTATTGCAAGTATTATCAGTCAGATTGCAATAATAGCATATTATGCAATTATTGCAGTATAATAAATTTTACATAATGGACTAATAACAACTACAATAATAATAGTAATAGCAATAATAACAAAACAAAATAACGTTTTATAATCATTATTAACATTATTAAGTAATACGTCTTACTGTAATTATTACGGTTATAATAAGGAGTTTTACAAATTATATACCAGTAAAACAAATAATAATGATAATAATAAACAATTAAGGATATTAATAACAATATATTAACAATTCGTATTATTATAATATAACTTATTATATTATTATGTTATGATACAGTTATAATATATTTTGGCAAAATACTAATAATTAAAGTAATAATAATAATAATAATAAAAATAATAATATAATAATAATAATTAATAATAATATATAAAATAAAAATAAGAATAATAATAATAATGATAAAGAAAAGGATAATAATGATAATAATGATAATAATAATGAGAATAGTAATAAAATTAATAATCACAAAATGTTATCCAAAGTCCTTATTATCACTTGTTAGATAAGGAGATTATTGTCAGATTAATAGAATTTCAGGTAATATATCATAGTACCCAATAATGCCAGAATCATCAAATGAAGGAAAAAAAAAAACGCATTTTGGAGTCTACTCTCAAAAAAGGCTAATATTTCGCAGATTTTGCCGCTTTTTGCGACTTTGGATTTTTTCTTTTACCTTTTTTTTATATATACGGACACAATTTCACTAGCTATTATAATCATTATTATCATGAGTATCATCATTATTATCGGTATCATAATAATTATCATACATATCATAAATTTATCATATCATTATCATCATTAGTGCAATATTCATCATCATGAGTGCATAATTATCATTATTATTGCAATTATGCAGTTATAATATATATTTTTACATACTATACTAATAACAACTACAATAATAATAGTAATAGCAATAATAAATAACAAAATAACGTTGTTATAATCAGTATTTATATTGTAATTATTTAAGAATATCAGTGATTACTGTAAAAGTACTGTTATAATAAGTATTTTACAATTATAATACCAGTTAAAAAAATAATAATGAAATAATAACAATAATGATAATAATAACAACTATTAAACAATCGTTATTATTATAATTATACTATATATTATATATGGTTAGTATTACAGTTATAATATATTTTCGGCAATAATACTAATAATAAGTAATAATAATAAAAATACTAATAATAATAATAATAATAAGATAATACCCCTAATAATACTAATAATATAAGAATAATGATAATAATAATGATAAGTAAGATAATAGATAATAATAATTGATATAGTAATAAATTAAATAATCATCAATGTTATCAAAAGTCTCTTTATTCTCACTTTATCATTCATTATTGTCAGATTAATAGAATTCAGGTTAAGTATTATCATTAATTACCCTAATAATTGCCAGAATCATCAAATGAATGGAAAAAAAAAAACGTCATTTGGAGTCTACTCTAAAAGGCTATATTCGCTAGATTTGCCGCTTTTTCGGGGGACTTTTAGGGAGATTTTTGTTTTTTCTTTTACCTTTTTTTTGATATATATGGACACAATTCCTGTGATTATCATCATTATTACATGATGATCATCATTATTAGGTAGAAGCATCATTATAATCATTAGCTCATTATCATCATCAGTATCTCAGTATTGCAATATTACATATTATTGCAAAAATACATTATTATTGCCAATTATTGCAGTTATAATATATATTTACTCTATACTAATAACAAACACAATAAAATAGTAATAGCAATAATAATAACAAGAATAACGTTTATAATCATATTTATATCATATTTAATAATATCGTTATTACTGTAATTATACTGTTATAATAAATATTTTTACAATATATACAGTAAAAAAAATAATACATGATAATAATAAACAATAATGATATAATAACCAATTTATTAACAATTCGTCTTATTATAATTATACTTATTATTATTATTATTTGTTTATTATTACAGTTATAATATATTTTTGGCAATATATACTATAATAAAGTAATAATACTAATAATAATAATAAAAAATAATAATAATAATAATAATTTAATATATAATAATATATAATAATAGTAATATATATATAATAGATAATAATGATAATGATAATAATAATATAATATAATATATATAATCTCAAATGTATCCAATTCTTTATCTATTTATATCATTATTGTCATGATTAATAATTCAGTAATTATATACATTATTACCCTATAATTGCCAGAATCATCAAATGAATGGAAAAAACTCATTTATCTACTTCAATAGGCTATATTTCGTATGAATTTTACATCATTAGAATTTAACTATGATTTTATTATTATATATTTTTAATCTATATATGACAATTACTATATATTATAGCATATAATACATATATTTAAATCATATTTATATTTTTAATTATATCGTTATTATGAATATTATCATTATATAATTATCTTATTCATATTATCTACATACAAAAAATTAATATTATTAAATAATTATAATATATAATAAACATATTATAACACTAAATCAATATATAATTAATAATTATATCAATATATTTTTAATTTATAATTATTTTTTGATAATATAATAATAATATAATAATACTTTAAATTAATATAATTAATAATAATAATAATAGTAAAATAATAATATAATAATAACTAATAATGAGAATATATAATGAATAAATAAATAATAATTTGATATACTTAAAATGTATATTGTTAAATTATGCTTATAATTTTATTTCATTTTACATTTTTTATTCATATTATGGACAAATTCGTATTATATTATTAATATATCAATTATTATCGTTATATCATATTCATTCATATATTTTATCTATTTTTATTTGCAATTATTATCATCATTATTGCATAATTATCATTATTTGATTATTGCAGTTATAATATATATTATTTACTATCATACTAATAACAATACAATAATATCAGTAATAGCAATATATAATTAATAATAGTTTATTATAATATTATATTTAATTATTAATTAATATCTTATTACTGTAATATTACGTTATAATAATATTTTTACAATTATACTACCAGTAAAAAAATAATAATGATAATAATAACAATAATGATATTAATAAAATATTATAACAATTCGTATTATATAATATATATTATTATAATATTATTGTTATTATTACAGTATAAAATATATTATTAATAACAATAATATATAATAATAATTATAACAATTATAATAATATAATAATAATAATAATAATAATAATAATAATAATAATACTAATAATAATAATCCTCCTAATGATAATAATATTATAATAATGATAATAATGATAATAATAATGATAATAGTGATTATATTATAATCCATCAAATGTTATCCAAATTCTCTTTAGTCTCACTTTTATCATCATTATTGTGTCATGATTATAGAATTCATGTAATATTATCATTATTACCGCTAATAATTGCCATAATCACAAATTATGGAAAAAACGTCATTTTGGAGTCTACTCTCAAGCTATATTGCGCTATGATTTTGCCGCTTTTCGACTTTTGGGATTTTTTTTTTCTTTTACCTTTTTTTTATTGTATATTGACACAATTCATGTTATTATCATCAGTATTATCATGATTATCATCATTATTATCGTTATCATCATCATTATCATCATTATCAATCATTATCTCATCAATTATCATCACTTAATTGCAATTATTACATCATTATTGCAATAATGTATCATTATTATTGCAATTATTGCAGTTATAATATATATTTTTAACATCTATACTATAACCAACTACAAAATAAGAGTATAGATAATAATAAGCAATACTAACGTTTTTATAATCATTATTTATATCTTATTGTATAATATCGTTATTACGTAATTATTACTCGTTATGATAATATTTTTACAATTATACTACAAGTAAAAAAAATAATAATGATATATATAACAAATGATATCAATAACAATATTTAACAATTCGTATTATTGATAATTATACTTATTATTATTATTATTGTTATTATTACAGTTTATATATATTTTTTTATGCAAATAATAATATACTTAAAGTATACTAATAATATAATAATCATAATATAATAATAATAGTAGAATATAATAATATAATATCAAATTAATAATAATGATATAATACTGATAATTAATGCGATAATAGATAATAATAATGATAATAGTAATAATATGGATAATATCAAATGTTTCCAATTCTCCTTTTTATTCTCACTTTTATCATCATTATTGTCATGATTAATAGAATTCAGGTAATTATTATCTTATTACCCTAATAATTGCCAGAATCATCAAATGAATTGAACACGTCATTTTGGAGTCTACTCTCAAAAGGCTTATCAATTTCGCTAGATTTTTGCCGTTTTTCGACTTTTGGGATTTTTTTTCTTTTACCTTTTTTTTATTATAATAATGACACCTTCCTGTTATTATCATCATTATTATCATGATTATCATCATTATTATCGTTATCCATCATCATTATCATCATTATCATCATTATGCATCCTTATCAATCATTATCATCATCATTATCCATCATTTATTGGCAATTATTTCATCATTAGTGCAATAATTATCATTATTATTGAAATTATTGCCGTTATAATATATATTTTTTACATCTATACTAATAACAACTACAATAATAATAGTAATAGCAATAATAATAACAGATAAACGTTTTTACTAATCCATTTTCATGTCATTATTAATTAATATCGTTATTTAACTGTAATTATTACTGTTTATAATTATTTTTTTTACAATTATACTACCCAGTAAAAAAATAATAATGATAATAATAACATAATGATATTAATAATCAATATATAAAAACAATTCGTATTATTATATTATACTTATTATTAATTATTATTGTTATTATTACAGTTTATATATTTTTTTTGGCATAATAATACTAAATATTAATGTAATAAAATACTGAATAATAATAATATCTAATAATATAATACATACATAATATAATAATAATAGATAATAATAATTAATAATAATCATAGGATTATAATAATGATATAATGATTAACTAATGATAATACGTAATAATATTATAATCATCAATTTTATCCAATTCTCTTTTTCTCACTTTTATCATCAGTCTTGTCATGATTAAATAGAAATTCGGTAAATTATTAGCTTCTTACCACTCATATTTGCCAGAATCATCAAATGAATGGAAAAAACGTCATTTTGGAGTCCTACTCTCCAAAGCTATATTTCGCTAGATTTGCCGCTTTTTCGACTTTTGGGATTTTTTTTCTTTACCGTTTTTTTATTATATGTACACTAATTCCTGTTATTATCATCATTATTATCATGATTATCATCATTATTATCGTTATCCATCATCATTATCATCGATTATCATCCTTATCTCATCATTATCATCATTATTGCAATTAGTATCATCATTATTGCAATATAATTATCATTATTATTGCAATTATTGCAGGTTATAATATATATTTTTACATCTATAACTAATACCACTACATATAATAGTAATAGCAATAATAATAACATACTACTTTTTATAATCATTATTTATATCATTATTTTAAATTAATATCGTTTATTACTGTAATTATTACTGTTATAATAATTATTTTTACAATTATACTACATAAAAAAAAATAATAATGCTATAATAACAAAATGATATTAAAATACACTATTAAAACAATTCGTATTATTATAATTATTACTTATTATTATTATTATTGCTATTATTACAGTTATATATATTTTTTGGCAATAATACTAATAATTAAAGTAATAATAATAATAATAATAATAATAATAATAATAATAATAATAATAATAATAATAATGATAAAATAATGATAATAATGATAATAATGATAATGATAATAATAATGATAATAGTAATAATATTAATAATCATCAAATGTTATCCAAATTCTCTTTATTCTCACTTTTATCATCATTATTGTCATGATTAATAGAATTCAGGTAATTATTATCATTATTACCCTAATAATTGCCAGAATCATCAAATGAATGGAAAAAAACGTCATTTTGGAGTCTACTCTCAAAAGGCTATATTTCGCTAGATTTTGCCGCTTTTTCGACTTTTGGGATTTTTGTTCTTTACCTTTTTTATTATAATGGACACAATTCCTGTATTATCATCATTATTATCATGATTATCATCATTATTATCGTTATCATCATCATATCATCATTATCATCATTATCATCACTCTTATCATCATTATTGCAATTATTATCATCATTATTGCAATAATTATCATTATTATTGCAATATTGCAGTTATAATATATATTTTACATCTATACTAATAACAACTACAATAATAATAGTAATAGCAATAATAATAACAATAATAACGTTTTTATAATCATATTTATATCATATTTTAATTAATATCGTTATTACTGTAATTATACTGTTATAATAATTATTTTACAATTATACTACCAGTAAAAAAAATATAATGATAATAATAACAATAATGATATTAATAACAATGTTATAACAATTCGTATTATTATAATTATACTTATTATTATATTTTGTTATTATTACAGTTATAATATATTTTTGGCAAAATACTAAAAATTTAAAGTAATAATAATAAAATAATAATAATAATATAATAATAATGATAATAATGATAATAAGATAATAATAATGATAATAGTAATAATATTAATAATCATCAAATGTATCAAATTCTTTTATCTACTTTTATCATATTGTCATGATAATAGAATTCAGGTAATTATTATCATTATTACCCTAATAATTGCCAGAATCATCAAATGAAATGGAAAAAACGTCATTTTGGAGTCTACTCTCAAAAGGATATATTTCGCTAGATTTGCCGCTTTTCGACTTTTGGATTTTTTTTTTTACCTTTTTTTATTATATATGGACACAATTCCTTTATTATCATCTTATTATATGATTATCATCATTATTATCGTTATCATCATCATTATCATCATTATCATCATTATCATCATCATTATCATCATTATGGCAATTATTATCATCATTATTGCAATAATTATCATTATTATTGCAATTATTGCAGTATAATATATATTTTACATCTATACTAATAACAACTACAATAATAATAGTAATAGCAATAATAATAACAATAATAACGTTTTATAATCATTATTATATCATTAATTTAATTAATATCGTTATTACTGTAATTATTACTGTTATAATAATTATTTTTACAATTATACTACCAGTAAAAAAAATAATAATAATAATAATAATAATAATAATAATAATAATAATAATAATAATAATAATAATAATAATAATAATAATAATAATAATGATAATAATGATAATAATGATAATAAGATAATAATAATGATAATAGTAATAATATTAATAATCATCAAATGTTATCCAAATTCTCTTTATTCTCACTTTTATCATCATTATTGTCATGATTAATAGAATTCAGGTAATTATTATCATTATTACCTAATAATTGCCAGAATCATCAAATGAATGGAAAAAAAACGTCATTTTGGAGTATAATCTCAAAAGGCTATATTTCGCTAGATTTGCCGCTTTTTCGACTTTTGGAATTTTTTTTTTTACCTTTTTTTATTATATATGGACACAATTCCTGTTATTATCATCATTATTATCATGATTATCATCATTATTATCGTTATCATCATCATTATCATCATTATCATCATTATCATCATCATTATCATCATTATTGCAATTATTATCATCATTATTGCAATAATTATCATTATATTGCAATTATTGCAGTTATAATATATATGTTTACATCTATACTAATAACAACTACAATACTAATAGTAATAGCAATAATAATAACAATAATAACGTTTTTATAATCATTATTATATCATTATTTTAATTAATTCGTTATTACTGTAATTATTACTGTTATAATAATTATTTTTACAATTATACTACCAGTAAAAAATAATAATGATAATAATAACAATAATGATATTAATAACAATATTATAACAATTCGTATTATTATAATTATACTTATTATTATTATTATTGTTATTATTACAGTTATAATATATTTTTGGAAAAAAAATTAAAAAAAAAATAATGATAATAATAATGATAATAGTAATAATATTAATAATCATCAAATGTTATCCAAATTCTCTTTATTCTCACTTTTATCATCATTATTGTCATGATTAATAGAATTCAGGTAATTATTATCATTATTACCCTAATAATTGCCAGAATCATCAAATGAATGGAAAAAACGTATTTTGGAGTCTACTCTCAAAAGGCTATATTTCGCTAGATTTTGCCGCTTTTTTCGACTTTGGATTTTTTTCTTTACCTTTTTTTTTTATTATATATGGACACAATTCCTGTTATTATCATCATTATTATCATGATTATCACATTATTATCGTTTTTCATCAATTTATTATCATCATTATCATCATTATTATCATCATTATTCAATTTTATCATCATTATTCAATAAA
>NW_023662081.1:0-16611 GCF_015228065.2 Penaeus monodon | reverse complement strand
ATTTTAAAAAAGATGTTTTTTACCCCAAACCCGATCTGGACAGATAGCTGTCTTCCCCAAAGATTTTTGCTTTGTCCTTAGATGCCTGAATGCGGTTTTCTAACAGGCTCAAGCTGGCTAAAGATGCTGTCAGTCCTCATGGTTGGGAGCTGAGCTGGCAGAAGAATCCCTTCTTTTTCCGAGATTTTGTGGGTTCCGGGAAAAATTGAGGATTTGGCTCTTGGTATCAGTGCTCCCCCGCATCATTGGACTTGATACAGCAATGGGGGTAATGTCCCAAGGAGATCAACCACTCCTCGTTAGCACTCGGGGAAAAGACCCTCCAGAACCGCCGGGTGTATGGAGTTCCCGAGTTCTGTGGAATATCAAAATTGTTATGGCCTTTCCCGAGTCCACTTCAAATCCCCTCTTTCCAGTAATCATCCTAGGGTTTTTCATGGGGACAGTTTTTAGGGGGGGGGATGTGCCTGGGGGTTTTGCTGAGACTATCCAGTTGTTTCAGGCCTGATGAACCGGTTCTCCTATGGGACATTTTTCAAGGTGAAAACGATCAGTGCAGCTAAAAAATCGATTGATGAACGACCAAGAGCAAGACAAAATTTTTCTTTCCCCTTTGGGGCTATTGAAAGCCACAGATACTTTGTCGCTCGGCTCGACGTTTGGGGATGCAACTTACATCAATCCCTGGTGCACAGGATAGGTCCCGCTAAAAGGGAAAAGCAACAGTTTATCAGGAATCTTCAGAGGAGGTGGGGAAAACCCTTTCCCCTAGTAAATGACTTGCCTACCAAAACCCCTGAGAAAGCGAATTCCCCCCCCTGGTCACAGACAACTGCAGTCGCCTCAGCAAGGGCCGATCTTTCCAGACCCCTGTTGGGGTGGGGAGCTTTTGAGCAAAGAATTTAAGAGATGTCCCCTGGTTGATCCACCAACAATTAGTTTGGGATGCGGGTATGTTCGTGTTTTTCCCGGCCCCACTCATCAGCGGGGGTCCACCCTCCCTATAAAGTCAGGCGGGCGATCCCCAAGCTAAAAATTTTGGTTTTAAAGCAGGGGTATTTTCGGAAACCCCAGTGAAAGTTAAAGGCTGGTGGAAAAAACCTATGCCGAGGGGCTTACATCTGTCCTTTTTCTGCTATCGGGCAGACGGTACCATTCCCCCTGACTGCTGAGGGGGTGGTCATCCGTCTGTGGAAGGGAAAGGTATCAGCGCAGCAATCACCAGGCAACATGCCCCAAAATACAGGGAAATTTTATTTATATATTATATAAAATATATATATATAATATATATATATATATATATTATATATATATTTTAAAACGCCACACACACACACACACAACACACACACACACACAACACAAACAACCAACAACACAAACCCCACCAAACACACCCCACCACACAATGCAGTAATCAGACTGAAAATAAGGAAAACCCAAAGGGGGGGGGGAACAAGAGCAGTTGTTTTTAGGCCCTGATGTCTTGCGGGTTCCAGCTTTCCTGTCTCGCTTTTTTTTCGTTTGCAGTTCTGCAACATGAAGCTCCCCCTAGAAAGTGGCGTTCTGAATGTTTACACCACAGCACAGGGCACAGTGACACGCACATGCACAGACACACAACACACACCTAACGCAGCACGCATACACGCACGCACGACCTACACGCACGCACGATGCACCACGCACGCACGCACGCACGCGGCACGCATGCACGCGCGCGCGCAAAAAAAACCACGGACACCCTTATACAAAAATTAAAGATAAAGTTTTGAAGGAAAATTCCCTTGAACGCTGTACTCTCGTCCCCAGGGGACGTGCTTAACACAGAGAAAGGCGTTCCCTTCGATTTCGTGTTTTACAAATTTTATCCACGTTTTCTGAGCGCCTGTTGGTTTTTTCATTGATTTTACTTCTTTTCCAAAGGGGTTCGGGATTTATCCCGTGTATCTAGGGGAAACCGATATTTTAATATTCCTGTTTTGGGGAGAGGAAGGTGGGTTCTAAACTGAAGTGAACATAAACTGTAATCCTATTCATTTTTTTATTTATTATTTATTATGTGAAATTTTCCTTTGGTTCAAGGGAAATTCTGCATGAAAATGAAGAGAAGAACTGTGAATTTCAGTGATATTATTTTTTTGCTATAAGGGAACGTTATTTACGTATAGAAAAAAAAAAGCGGGAATACGAATTCAAAACGGGGAAAATTTAATTTATAAAGTATTAAAATCGGGGGAAAAATTGATAAATAAGTAGGTATGAAAAAAAAAGGATACATCAATGGAACAGATGGGTGATTTTAATATGGCTTATGAGTTGATTTTTTCTCGAAAAACAACTAATTTTTATGTTTGGGAAACCCTCCCCCACCCCGGCCCTCTTTCCCAACCCAACATTACATCCTTCCCCCCCCCGCCATTCCCCCCTCCCCTCTCCCCCCTCTCCCCCCCCTCCTTCTCCCCCCCTCTCTCCTCCCCCCCCTTCCCCCCCCCGCCCCCCCAGCCCCCCTCCCTCCCCCCCCCTCCTCCTCCTCCCCCCCCTTCCTCCCCCCCCCCCGCTCTCCCGTTCCCCCTCCCTCCCCTTCCCCCTCCCCTCCCCTTCTTTCCCCTCCGCTGCCTTCGCTCCTCCCAAACCCCCTTTCCTTCCCCCCCTTTTCTCCTCCCCCTTCCCTCCTCTCCCCCTCCCCCCCCCCCCCCCCCTCCCTTTCCCTCCCCCCCCTCTCCCTTTCCCCCCCTTTTTTCCTTGCTTTCTATCCCTCCCTTTTCCCCTTCTCTCTCCTCTCTCTGCTCTCCCCTCCCTCTCCCCCCTTCTCTCTCTCTCTCCTCCCCTCCCCCTTTCAATTTTCCCCCACTCACTCACCCATAACCCACTCCTCACCACTCACTCACTCATCAGCACCCCCCCATCATCACCCACTCCTCACGCACCCACCACTCACTCACCCACTCACTCATCCCCACTACTCACTCACTCACCACTCACTCACTCACTCACCACTCACCACCACCACTCACCCACCCACCCACCCACTCACCCATCCATGCACTCACTCACCCACTCTCCCATCCATCATCATTCACCAAATCATCACCCATCCAACCACTCACCACTCATCACCCCCCCACCCCCCACGCACTCACCCACTCATCCCCCATCCACCACTCATCACCCCCAACCACCCCCCCACGGACCACCCACCCACCCTCCTACCCCCCCCACCCATCTTTTCACCACTCACTCACTCACTCGCTCCCCCCCCCCCCCCACCCCCCCCCACCCACTCCCCCAACCACCACTCACCCACCCCCCCACCCACCACCTCCCTAACCACCCCCCCACCCCCCACTCACTCACCACCACTCATTCACCCACTCACCAACCAACCCACCCCCCACCCCCCCACCCACCCACCCACCCACCCACCCCCCTAACCCCCCACCCCCCCACTATCATTCACTCACTCCCCTCCCCACTCATCACTCACTCATCACTCATCACTCATTCACCCACCCCCCCACTCACCCACCCACCACTCATCCCCCACCCCAAACTTACCCCCACTCATCACCCACCCACTCATCCTCAGTACCCACCATACCCCCCACAACTCACTCACTCACTCACCCACCACCCACCCACCACTCAACACCCATACTTACCCATCCACTCATTCACCACCCACTACTCCCCCATACTCATTCACCATCCTAGGATATAAAAGCTTTTTTGTTATCAGTGGACCATTTGGGCCTTTGGGCGAGGCCGAGTAGGGGGCCGAGCACTATGACTACATAAGTCTATTTCTGTTACGTGGTCAGTGGGCTCAACCCCCAAATAGGAACCATTCACTCAGCGGGGGCGTAGATGACGAGTTATTGACCTCGCTTGACCCGGAGTTCGTCGCCGCATCCAGGTGATAAGGTGGGCCGGGCCCCTCCTCCCCCGGGGCGGCTAAAAACCCCCCTGGACCCCGTATTCCCCTTTGGGCATCGCCCCGTGTGCCCATACTGGGTCAACTCTTATAAAAAAAAAGAGTCAACCCTGCAAACCCATTATAACAGGGTTCGTCCCCTTTAAACACCCACTCACCACTCACTCCCCAACTCATTCCCCCATACTCACCCATTATATCACTCCCCCCCCACCCCCCGATGCTCACCCACTCACTCCCCCACTCACTCACTCACTCACTCACTCACTCACCCACCCCCACCCCCCCACCCACTACCCACCCACCCACTCACTCACCCACTCACTCACCCACTCACCATCACCACTCACTCACTCACTACTCACCACTTACCACTCACTCACTACCCCCCCAGCGTGATCTTTATTAAAAAGAGTTGACACAGTATGGGAAACACACGAGACGATGTTGTCTAACCCCCCCACAAAACCCCCAAAACCCACCCCTCACTCCTCACTCACTCACTCACTCACTCACTCATTCACCCACCCCTCACTCACTCACCACTCACTACCACTCCTCATCATCACCACCCCCCACCCACCACCCACTCATCACCCACCCATCATCACCTCTCACTCACCCACCCACTCCCCCACCCACCCACCCCCCCCACCCCCCCCACTCATCACCACTCACTCACTCACCCATCACTCACCCCCCCACCCACCCATCACCCACCCACCACCCACCCCCCCACCCACCCACCCACTCACCCCCCACCACACCCCCCCACCCACCCACCCCCCCACCCACCCACCCACCCCCCCACCCACCCACCCACTCCTCACTACCCACCCTTTCCCCCACTCACCCACCCCCCCACCACTCACTCATACTCACTCATTCACCCACTCACCACTCACTAAAATCACCCAGCCCCCCACTCACCCCCCCACTCACTCACTCACCACTCACCCACCCACCACCCACCCACTCACTCACTCACTCACCCACCCACCATCACCCTCATCACTCACCCACCCACCACTCACTCACCCCCCCACCCACTCATCCCCCACCACCCACCAATCACTCACCCCCCACCACCACCCACCACTCACCACTACTCACTCACTCCCACTAAACCCACTACTCACTCACCACCCACTCACCCCCTACCCACTCACTCACTCACTCACCCCCCAGGTGACCTTTATTAATAAGATTTTACACAGTATGGGAACACACGAGACGATGTCTAACCCACCCACCCACCCACTCACTCATTCACCACCCACTCACTCACTCACTCATCACTCACCCCCCCAAACACCCACCCACCCACCCACTCACTCCCTCACTCATCACCACCCACTCACTCCCCCACCACCCACCCCCCCACTCACCCAACCACCCACCCACCCACTCACTACTCCCCACTCATCACTCACTCACCCACCCCTCACCCCACTACCCACCCACCCCCCCACTCACCCCCACTCACCCACCACACTCACTCACTCACTCACCACTCACCCCCCCCCCACCCACCCAAAACCCACCCACCCACCCACTCACTCACTCCCCCACCCACTCACCCCCCACCCACTCACCACCACCCTCCCCCACCCACCACTCACTCACTCACTCACTCACTCACTCACCCACCACTCATCACCCACCATTTCCTCACCCACCCAGCGGACTCTTTATTAATAAGATTTGAACACAGTAGGGAACACACGAGAGGGTTTGGGGGGAAAGCGGGGCCACGTGTCAGGCAGCCACCCCCGGAGGGGGGAGGGCTAGGCCGACCACCACGTGGGGTGGTCACGAAATGAGGGGTCAAAAAAGATCAGAAACATTGTCATCTTGCTCAGTAAAAGGGTTTCTTATTTGGGACTTGGAGCCACGGGGAAAAACACCCACGTGGTTAACTGGTATTATGTATGGGTAACACCCACGGGGTCGACGGTACTTATGTATGTGCACACAGCCACGTGGTCGACTGGATTATGTATGTGTAACAGCCAACGGGGCCCACTGGTATTTATGTATGTGCTACACAGCCAGTGGCCCACTGGTACACTTGAACCACTGTCGTCAACGAGAAGAAATAAATTTTTTTGACATCATGTACGAGTCACTCTTCACGACTGAAAAAATTGCGGGTAAAGAGAACATCATAAATCTTTCGCCGGCACAAAGACAGAAACCAACCCTATTAAAAAAAGGTTTTCAGTGTTTTTGCCTGCGTGGATGAGTGAGGTGATGTGTGGTTTGGCGAGTGACGGCTAGCGGAATGAGAGTGAAAGCGAGAGTGACCTCACACAGAGAAGAATCACAAACACGAATATTAACATTCATTATAGAAAACAGAGGGAAATTTGCAAGCAGCTAATAAAACTATTTCAACTACCAATTGAATTTAACATTAAAGATATGCGGCAGAAATACGCATTTATGATTGGGGATGTAAAAAAAAAAAAAGTTTTCAAGCTTTTTTGCAAGCAAATTTCTGGGGCCCGAAAAAACGAACTCGAGGTAGCCATGTCTAGCTAACATGTTTGACTTTATGACGGGGGATCCTATACCCCAAATGCCCTAGAAGAAGCAAACGAACCAGGGAAAAACTGTAAATAACTGCTCTTTTCTGGTATCTGTGTGAGCGTTTGTGACCCCTTCCTTAGGATATTTAAAATTACCCAAAATAGTTAGCTATTAAGAGGGTGAGAAGGGTGTGACAATAAACGAATATTTATTCTGGTTAAACCCCAGTCCCACATTTAAATTTAAGGACATAACGGGATCACACCGACTCAAAGTTGCCGATCGAAATTTAAAAATTCGGTTTTTCTTGTACCTACTGGCGAGCGTTTTGGGGTCAGATCATTAGGGACTTTTCGCAATCCCGGGAATATTGGCAATCCGTGCACTATTTTAAAGGGGAGATCCATGCTATATCAGTATAAAATTTTAAAAAAATTTTGTTTTCAGCTCCATTTAGGGCCCATAGAACGTGTCACCAAAAAGCAATGTAACAATGTATGGGTTAAACCCCCCAAAGGGGTCAACTAAAAAAAAACCAAATTAAGGGGGAAAAAAGCGGTCATGTTTGACCCCTTCCCTCGTTTCCCCCCGACCACAACATAAATCTCTAAAAAACGGTGTGTTTTTATTTCAGCCCCAAGGATGCAAGCCGTTCGCTGCCGCCAGATAAACAGTTACTAACCCTATTAAATGGGTTTTAGGGGGAGTGATACGTATAACGGCGTAACTCTTTATTGGGGTATACCAAAAAAGATGGGAACAACGAGAGGGGTTTTGGGGGGGGTAAAGCGGGCCCCGTGTCAGGTCAGCCTGCCCGGGAAGGAGAGGGCTGGTTGACTTACCAGTCGGGTGCGGGGGCACGAACTGAGGGTCAACGAGATCTCTAGCCCCCGCTTTAGGAAAGGTTCCCATTTTTACTTGGAGCCATGTGGTAAACAGCCACGAGGCCACTGGTACTTTGTATGCTATACACCCATCACTCCCCACCCACCAACACCTCACCACAATCCCCCCCCCCACCCACCACCCCTCATCACGACCACTCATCACCACCCCCCACCCCCCAAACCCCCCCATCATCACTCACTCACCACTCACTCACTCATCACTCACTCACCACCCACCCCCCCACCCCCCCAACCCCCCCACCCCCCACCCAATCACTCACTCACCCCCCACTCACTCACTCACTCACCCTCACTCACCCACCCCCTCACTCAACCCACCCCTCCACCCCAAAACTCTCACTCACTCACTCACTATCACCCCCCACCCATCAACCACCCATCACTCACCACTCACCCACAACCCATCATACTCACCATCACCCAAACCCCCACCCACCATCACTCATTCACTCACTCACCACTCATCACCACCCACCCCCCCAACCCACCCACCCACTCACTCATTCACTCACTCACTCACCCACCCAATCACTCACCCACCCAGTCCCTCACTCACTCACTCACCCACCCACTCCCTCACTCATTCACCCACCCACCCCCCCATCCCTAAAAAACACTCACCCACTCACTCCCCCACCCCCCTACTCCCTCACCCCCCACCACCATCATCATACCACTACTCACCCACCCACCCACCCCCCCCACCACTCACCCAACCCCAACACTTACCCACCCCGTCCTACTCATCACCCCCCACTCCCTCACTATTTACCCACCCACCCCCTCATCACCCCTAACTCACTCACCCACACATCCCTCACCCATCACCCACCCACCCACCACCCACTCACTCACTCACCACCCCTACCACCCACTCACCCACCCACCCCCACCCACTCAACACCCCCTCCCTTTTCACCCACCCACCCCTCACTCACTCAACCACCCCCCCACTCATCACCACCCATCACTCACTCACTAAACCCCCCCCCCACCCACCCACTCATCACTCACTCACTACCACCACTCACCCACCCACCACCCCCCCACCCCCTCACTCACTCAAAATCAGTGAGGTGAGTGAGTGGTGGGTGGGTGGTGGGGGGGTGGGTGGGGGGAGTGAGTGAGTGAGTGGTGAAGGGGGTGGGTGGGGGGTTTAGTGGGTGGGGGAGTGGGTGGGTGGGTGAGTGAGGGGTGGGGGGGTGGGGGGTGATTGAGGAGTGAGTGAGGGGGGGGGGGAAATGAGTGAGGGAGTGGGTGGGGTGGTGGGGGGTGAAGTGGGTGGTGAGTGAGGGGTGGGGGAGTGAGTGGGGGGGGGTGAGTGAGTGGTGAGTGAGGGGTGGGTGGGTGGGGGGGGGGTGGGGGGGGGGTGAGTGAGTGAGTGAGTGTGAGTGAGTGAGTGAGTGGGTGAGGGAGTGAGTGGGTGAGGGAGTGAGTGGGTGAGTGAGTTAGGGAGTGAGTGGGTGGGTGGGTGAATGAGTGAGGGGGTGGGTGGGTGGGTGAGTAAGTGAGTGGGTGAGTGGGTTTAAGTGAGTGAGTGAGGGAGTGGGGGGTGGGGGGGTGAGTGGTGAGTGAGTGAGTGAGTGGGTGGGTGGGGGGTGGGGAGTGAGTGAGTGAGTGGGTGGGTGGGTGAGGATTGGGTGGGTGGGGGGTGGGTGAGGGGTGAGGAGGAATGAGGTGAGGAGGAGTAGTGATTTGGGTGGGGGGTGAGTGGGTGGGTGGGGGGTGGGGGGGGGGTGGGGGGTGGGTGGGTGGTGAGGAGTGTGAGTGAGTGAGTCAGTGAGTGAGTGAGTAGGTGGGTGAGTGAGTGAGTGTGAGTGAGTGAGTGTGTGGTGGGTGGGTGAGTGAGTGGGTGTATAGCATATACAGAAGTACCAGTGGACCTCGTGGCTGTTTACCACATGGCTCCAAGTACCAAATGGGAAACCCATTCACTCAGCGAGGGCGTAGATGATCTCGTGACCCGTCAGTTGTGACCAGCACCGACGTGGTAAGGTCCCCCAGCCCTCTCCTTCCGGGCAGGCTGCCCGACCGTGGCCGCGTACCCCCCCAACATCCCCTTTTGGTTCCCATATTTTTGGTATGACCCCCAATAAAGGGAGTTACGCCGTTATACCAGTATCACTACCCCTGCAAAGCCATTATAATAGGGTTAGTAACTGTTATATCTGGCGGCAGCGAACGGCGTTGCATCCTTCTGGCATGCAATACAAACACACCGTTTTTAGAGATTTATGTTGTGGTCAGGGGGGGAAAAGAGGGGAAGGGGCAAGACTGACGCTTGTTTCCCTGTAATTTTGGGTTTTTGTTTTGTTGACACCTTGGGGATTAACCATAGATTTTTACATTGCTTTTGGGACACGTTCTATCGGCGTAGAATGGAGCGTGAAACAATTTTTTTAAAATTTTATTATCGATAAGCATGGGTCTCCCCCATTTAATAGTGAAAGGGTTTGCCAATTTTTACCCTGGGATTGCTTTAAATCCTAATAGATCTGCACTCCAACGCTCGCGAGGTACAAGAAAAACCCGAAGTTTTTTAATTCGTCGGAACTTTGGGTCGGTTGACCCGCGGTTATGTCCTTTAATTTAAATGTGGGAAAGGGGTTTAAGCCAGAATCAATATTCGTTATTGATCACCCCTTCCACCCTTTAAGTAGCTAACATATTTGGGTAATTTTAAAACGTAAGGGAAAGGGTCACGACGTATCACAGTAGCAGAAAAGAGCAGGTTATTTACAGATTTTCTGGTTCGTTTGCTATTTATGGCAGTTTGGGGATAGGACCCCCCGTCGGAAGCTAACATGTATAGCTAGACAGGGTACCTCGAGTTCAGATTTTCTGGCCCCGAAAAGTTTTGCTTGCTAAAAAGCTTGCAAATTTTTTTTTTTTCACATCCCAATATAAATGCGTACTTCTGCCGCAACATTATATGTTGAAATTTAAAGTGGAGTTGAAATAGTTTATATGAGCATTGCTAATTTACCCCCTGTTTTTTAAAAATGAAGTTTAAATTCGTGTTTTTGGGTTTATTCTCGGGAGGTCACTCTCGCTTTCACCTCATTTACGCTAGCCGTCACCGCACACAACACACACACTCACCTCACTCATCCCGCAGGACAAAAACACTGAAACCTTTTCATTAATAGGGGGTTGCTGTCTTATCCGGCGTAAAGATTTAGATGTATCTCTTTTGCCGCAATTTTGTCGCGTGAAGAGGATCGAATGATGTACAAATTAAATTTATTTTTCTCTTTTTGTGAGACAGTGGTTCAAGGTACCCGTGGGCCACGTGGTGGGAGCAAACATAAGTACCAGTGGACACGTGGGGTGTAGCCATCATAAATACCAGTCGACCCGGGCTGTGTAGCCATACATAAGTACCAGTCGACCACGTGGCTGGTAGCACATACTAATACCCGTTAAACCCCGTGGCTGTTTACCACGGGGCTCCAAGTCCCAAAAAGAACCATCATGAGCAAATGACAAGTTATCTGATCTGCTTTACCCCTATTTTGTGACCAGCACCCGAGTGGTAAGGGCGGCCAGCCCTCTCCCTCCCGGGCTGGTGACCGACACGGAGCCACGCTACCCCCAGACATCGTTCGTGGTTCCATACGTTTGTGTAACTCATTAATAAAGAGTCACGCTGGGGGGTGAGGAGGATGGGGGTGAGTGAGTGAGTGGGTGAGTGAGTGATGAGTGGGGGGGGGGTGGGTGGGTGGGGGGGGGTGGGTGAGTAGGAGTGGGGTGAGTGAGTGAGTGGGTGGGTGAGGAGGGGGGGTGAGGAGTGGGTGGGTGGGTGGGGGGTGAGTGGGGTGAGTGAGTGAGTGAGTGAGTGGTGGGTGGGTGTGTGGGTGAGTGGGTGGGGAGGAGTGGGTGAGGAGTGGTGGGGGGGGGTGGGTAGGGGGGGAGTGAGGGGGGTGGGTGAGTGAGTGGGGAGTGAGTGAGTGAGGGGGGTGGGTGGGGGGGGTGGGTGGGGGGTGAGGGGAGGAGTGAGTGGGGGGTAATGAGTGAGTTGGGTGGGTGGGGGGTTGAGACATCTTTCCGTGGTTCCCTTACTGTGTCAATTTTTATTAATAAAGAGTCACGCTGGGTGGGGAGTGATGAGTGAGGGGGTGAGTGATGAGTGGGTGAGGAGGAGGAGTGGGTGAGTGAGGAGTAGTGAGGGGATGATGGGGGGGGGGGTGGGGGGGTGAGTGAGTGAGTGGGGGTTGGGGGGGTGGGTGGGGGGTGGGGGTGATTGAGTGGTGAGGGGGTGAGGAGTGGTGAGTGGGTGAGGTGAGTGAGGAGTGAGTGGGGGGGTGGGGGGGGGTGGGTGATGGGGGGGTGAGGAGTGAGTGAGTGAGTGGGTGGGGGGGCCCTGGGGGGCTGGTTTGGGGGGGTGGGGGGTGGGGGGGGTGGGGAGGAGTGAGTGAGGGAGTGAGGGGGGGAGTGAGTGAGTGAGTGAGTGGGGGGTGGGTGAGTATGAGTGAGTGGGTGAGTGAGTGAGTGAGTGATTGAGTGGGGGGTGAGTGGGTGGTGAGTGGGTGGGTGGGTGGGGGGGTGGGTGGGGGGGTTTGGGTGATTGGTGGGGAGTAAAGTGGGGGGTGGGGGGGTGAGTGGGTGGGTGAGGGGGTGGGTGAGTGGGGGGGTGAGTGAGTGGGTGAGTGAGTGGGTGAGTAAAGGAGGAGTGGGGGGGTGGGTGGGGGGGTGGGGGGGTTTGGTGGGTGGGTGAGTGAGTGATTTTTGATGAGGGGGGTGGGTGGGTGAATGAGTGAGGAGGAGTGGGGGGTGAATGAGGAGTGAGGAGGGGGTTGGGTGGGGGGTGGGGGGTGGGTGAGGGGGTGGGGAGTGAGTAGGGGAGTGAGTGGGTGGGGAGTGATGGGTGGGTGGGGGGGTGGGGAGTGAGTGAGTGAGTGGTGAGTGAGTGGTGAGTGAGTGAGTGAGGGGTGGGTGAATGAAGGAGTGAGTGAGGAGTGAGTGAGGAGTGAGTGGGTGGGGGGTGGTGAGGGGTGGGTTAGACAGACATCTCTGTGTTTCCATACTGTGTAATCTTATTAAAAGAGTCACGTGGGTGGGTGAGTGAGTGAGGGTAAGGGGTGAGTGGTGAGTGAGGAGTGAGGGTGAGGTGAGTGGGTGGTGAGGGGGTGAGTGAGTGGGTGGGGGGGTGAGGGGGTGGGGGGGGGGTGGGGGGTGGGAGTGAGTGAGTGAAATGAGGGGGTGGGGTGGGGGGGTGGGTGGGGGGGTGGGGGGTGGGGGGGGGTGAGTGAGTGAGTGAATGGGTGAGTGAGTGGGTGAATGAGTGTGAGGAGTGAGGAGTGAGGGGTTTTAAAACGGGACAGAACCCTGTTATAAGGGTTTTGGGGCTGACTCTTATTACTAAGAGTTGACACACAGTATGGGAACACAGGGGGCGATGCAAAGGGTAAACGGTGTCGTGTGAGGTCACCACCCCGGAGGAGGAGGGCCAGGCCGACCTTATCACGCTGGATGCAGGCGACGAACTCAGGGTCAAGCGAGGTCAGATAAAAATCGTATCTACGCCCTCCTGATGAAGGTTTCCTATTTGGGGGTTTGGGGCCCACGGACCACTGGGAACAGAAATAGATTTTGTATAGGTCATAGTGCTCGCCACCTACTCGCGCCTCGCAACGGCCAAGTGTCCACTGATAAAGAAAAGATTTTGGATATGCCCATAGGATGGGTGAATGAGTGAGTGGGTGAGGAGTGGGTGGGGGAAGAGGGAGGGGAAGTAAGTGGGGTTTTTGAGGATGGGGGGTGAGTGGGTGAGGAGTGGGGGGTTTGTGGGTGGGGGGAGGAGTGGGTGGGCTGATGAGTGAGTGGGTGGGTGAATGAGGGATGGGTAATTTGTGGGTGGGTGAGTGAGTGGGGGGGTGGGTGAGGGGGGGGTGGGTGAAGATGGAGTGATGAGGAGTGAGGGAGTGATGAGTGAGTGAGTGAGTGAGTGAGTGGTGGGTGGGGGGTGGTTTGGTGGGGGGTGGGGGGGTGGGTGGGTGGGTGGGGGTGGGGTGGTTGGGGTGGGTGAGGGGGAATGAGCGAGTGATGAGTGAGTGGGTGAATGAGGGGTGGGTGGGTGAGTGGAGTGAGTGGGTGGGTGGTCAGGGGGGGGGGTGGGTGGGTGAGTGAGGAGTGAGGGATGGGTGAGTGAGTGGGTGAGTGCGTGGGGAGTGGGGGGGAGTGAGTGAGTGAGTGGTTTATGGGTGAGTGAGTAGTGAGTGAAGAGGAGTGGATGGGAGAGTGGGTGAGTGGGCATGGGTGGGTGAGGGGTGGGTGGGTGGGTGAGGAGTGGACGTTTAGTGAGTGAGTGAGTGAGTGAGGGAGTGGTGGTGGGTGAGTGAGTGGGGGGTGCGTGAGGAGTGGGTGAGGGGTGGGTGGGGGCGTGGGGAGTGAGTGAGTGGGAGAGTGAGTGGGTTGTGGGTGAGGAGTGGGGGATTGAGGAGAGAGGAGAGAGAGAGGAGAAGGGAGAAAAGAGAGGGGAGAGAGAGAGAGAGAGGGGAGGAGAAGAAAAGAGAGGGGGGATGGAGAGAGAGAGAGGGGAAGGGGGGAAAAGGGGGGAGAGAGAGAGAGAGGGGAAATGAAGAAGAGAGAAAGAAGAGAGAGGAGAAAGGGAAAGAAGGGGGGAGGAGAGGGAGGAGAGGAGAGGAGAGGAGAGGGGGGGGGGGGGGGGGGGGGGGGAGGGGGAGGGGGAGGGGGAAGGGAAGAGAAGGAAGGAAGGGAAAGAGAGGGGGGAGAAGGGGGGAGAGAGAAGAAGGGGGAAAATTTGGGGGGGGGGGGGGGGGGGGGGGGGGAAAAAGAAAGGAAGAGAAGGAAAAGGGGGGAAAGAGAAGAGAAGAGAAGAAAAGAGGACAGAATAAAAAAGGGGAATGAGAAAAAATAAATAAAATAGAAAGGGAATAGGAGAGAAAAGGACAAAAAATGAAAAGAAGAGGGAAAAAGGGGAACCCCCATAAAAATTTTTGTTTTAAGAAAAAAAATTTAAATAAATAACCATTTTTAATCATCATCGGTTCCAGATGAACCTTGTTTTACTTATTTTAAAAATATTTTTCAATTTTGTTTTTCTTTAGAACAATTCCTTTTTTCGAACCCGGGTTTTTTTTTTAACTAAACGTTTCCCATAGAAAACAAAATATAAATCCCCACTTCACTTATTTTAAAATTTTCCCCTGAAAACCAAAAGGCAAATAAAAAATAATAATAAAAATGTTGGAACGAGAGCCTTTTGTTTAAACACTTTCCCCCCGAAAAAAGGAAAAAATACGGGGGCAAAATCAAAGGTTAAAAACTCCACACTTTCAATTTTGGGAAAACAATGTCCGGCGCCGGTGGAAAAATTTTTCCCTGCGGGCGCCCTTTCTGGTTTCAAATCAAGCTGGGGGAGGTGCAGGTCGGTTCCTTCAAACTTTTCTTTTTTTGTTAAGGTCCTGTGTTGTTTGGGGCCGGGGCATCTTTTGCGTCGGCCGTGTTTGGGGGCTGGTGCGTGAGGTTGGGGGTGTATTCGTCGGGGGTTTTTTTGGGTTCTGTTGCAGGGGTTTCAGGGAGGCGGAGGGAAACTTGGGGAACAAAACCCGGGGGGCAAAAAAAGAAAAAATCGACGGATAATAACAACTCTCTTTTTCACCCCTTGGTCTTTTCCTAGTTTCAGTTGATTACTGATTGTGTGTGTGTGGTGTGTGTTGTGGGGTGTGTTTTGGGTGTGTGTGTGTGTGTGTGTTGTGTTGTTGTGTGTGTGGGTGTGTGTGTTTTGCGTTTTTTAAAAATATTATATATTATATATAATATATAATTTTTAATTTTAATAATTTTATTAATTATATTATATAACACTTGCCTGGTATATGAGCAGGTAATGCCCCGGTGATTGCTGCGTGAACCTTTCCTTCCACAGCGGATGACCACACCCCTCAGCAGGTCAGGGGGGGGAAAGGTACAGTCGCCCGATAGCAGGAAGGCAGCTGTAAGCCCCTCGGCATAGGTTTCCACCAGCCTTAAAAGTTTAGCTGGGATTCCGAGATACCGCTGCTTTACCAATTTTTAGCTTTGGGGATCGCCCCCCTGACTTTAGTCAGGGAGGGTGGATCCCGCTGATGATGGGTCCGGCAAAGGGAAACACGAAAAACTACCCGCACCAAGCTAATTGTTGGTGGATCAAAAACCAGGTTTCATTGTTTTAAAATTTTTTGCTCAACGCTCCCGCACCCCAAAAAGGATCTGAGATGATTGGCCCCTTGCCGGGCGGGCGCAGTTTTTGGGGACCAGGGTTTTGGGGAAAAATTTAGTTTTCAGGGTTTTTTAGGCAACATTTACTAGGAAATGGTTTTCGACTCCTCTGCATGATTTTGATTTAAAATGTTTCTTTTCCCCTTTTCAGCGGTGACCCGTCCTGGCAACAGGGATTGATGAAGTTTTCGATCCCCAGACAGTCGAGCCGAGCGACAAGTATCTGGGTTTAATAGTCCTAAAGGGGATGAAATTCTGTCTTGCTCTTGGTCTTTATCAATCGATTCTTGAGGGGTGCACTGACGTTTTCCTCTTGAAAAGGGCCCCTGGGGGGAACACGGTTTATCAGGCCTGAAACAACTAGGAAAAGTCTCAGCAAACCTCCCGGCACACCCCCCCCTCCCTCAAACTTCCACATGAAAAACCCCCGGATGATTACTGGAAAGATGGGGAGTTTGAAGTGGACCGGAGAAAGGCCATAAAAATTTTGATCAGTTTTCCCCAGAACTCGGCACTCCCATACACCCCGGGGGTTTTTGGGGGGTCTTCCGCGGTGCAACGAGGAGTGGTTTTCTCTTGGCCCCCATACCCCCATTGCTGTATCAAGTCCCAAGAGCGGGGCAGAGCATGATACCAAGAGCCGAAATCCTCAAAATTTCTGGAACCCGCAAAATTGGAAAATGAGGGATTTTTATGCCAGCATCAGCTCCCAAGCCATGAGGAGACAGACATCTTTTAGCCCGCTGAGCACTGTTAGATACCGCATTCAGGGCATCTAAGACAATGCAAATATTTTGGCGAAAAACAGCTATCTTCACAGTGCAGGTTTGGCGAAAAAATCTTTTCACATAAAAATTTATCAAGTAGGAGAGTGCCCCAGCAAAAAGAGACATGAAATGAAGCTCCAGTTCAATACCATTATACGCTACGATCGGAGTGACCACCCCTTTCCCAGGGCGAAGTTGTGTAGGCGACCCGACCAGTAATAACTGCAGCCATACACATAATTGT
>NW_023662080.1:0-16613 GCF_015228065.2 Penaeus monodon | reverse complement strand
AAAATTGTTTTTTTTTTTTTTTTTTTTTTTCAAAGTAGAAATGAGAAAGTGTTAAAAATGACAAACCCATACTTTCATGGCAGAAAAATTTATTTTTCCGTGATTGTAACAATAAAAAAAACTCATGGCATGTCCATACATACACCATGGCATGTACATACATGCCCCTGGCGGGATAGTCCCGGGCCATCCCCATAAGCATGTGCGTATATCCCAAACCCGTCGGCAAAGGGTTAAGGGACTGTAATTTTTGATTCCCTCTATATACATATCAGGCTAGATCAATATGCCAAAGCCAAAATGCACAACATATTGAAAAGGAACTTTGGGGATTAGGGGGGCCCTAAAGTCCCACAGAGTAATTTATTTGTGTATTTATTTGCTTTTATTTACTTTATTTATTTATTTTTATTCTGTTATTTATTCTTTTTTTTTTCTACTTTTTTTTGAAGGGGGGGGGGGGGGCAGTTTTTCTAGTATCAGCATGTATTCTTCCTAGCAAACATAGCATGTAAAGAAAAAGGTCATAGCAGTGCATGGAAAAGGGCCCAGGAATCCAATTATAATTGTGCTTGCAAGTGTGTCACCAGATTATTCTCTCTCTCTCTCTCTTCTCTCTCTCTCCCCTCCTCTCTCTCTCTTCCTCTCTCTCGTCTCTCTCTCTCTCCCTTCTCTCTTTTCTCTCTCTCTCTCTCTCTTTTCCCACTTCTTCTCTCTTTCTTTTTTCTTTCTTTTTTTTTTCTTTCTTTCTGTAGTTTTATAAAAGGGTACAAAAAATAAACCTCAAATTTTCAAAAAGTAAAAACAGTTTTTAACATTTGTGTCGCATTTCTGTGGGTTTTTTTTAATTTGAATTGGTTGGGCAAGTGAAACTGATGCTTTATACTCTCTACCATTGCTAGTCTAGAGACCAGTATTTCTCAAATTATTAATAGTGTTCAGAATTTTCACTTTCTGCCTCACCTTTGGACACTAGATATAACCATTCTCTGAAGTCATTTATGATGCATATGTATGCATAGGGACATTCATTGTAGATATATGTGTGTGTATATATATACTTAGATCGAATTGTTTACAGAAAAATGTATGCAGAATATTGGAGTCCGGGCAGGTGACTCCGAGATAGTTTAGGAACGAGGGCGTTCTTCCCATTTGTGCCAAACATCATTAGTTCCGGACATATTTGGACCCAGAACTGTACTGGATTGGATATACTACCCCAACAAAGTTGTGAGTTACTGAGCTTGTCATCTTAAAATTTACTCATGGGATTATATATTCTATATTATCTATCCCAATTTTATATATATATAGATTATATATATATATATATAATATGTATATATTATATATATATATATATATTTTAATATATATATAATGAGAGAGATATATATATAATATATATATATAATATATATATATATTATAATAATAATATATTATCTATAATTTTCTCTCTCCTCTCCTCTCTCTCTCTCTCTCTCTCTTTTCTCTCTCTCTCTCTCTCTCTCTCTCTCTCTCTCTCTCCTACAGATTTTTTTTAATTTTTTTGTGATCTGGTTACATGTTTATCTTTAGCTTGAGTTCCAAAACCTAAACTCAGACCATTAAACCTGCAGTAACATCCTTTCCCATTTTGGTTGTAGTACTTTAGATTTCAAAACAACTTAAACCCACTCATGACAGGATTTCTAGATGTAAAATGAAGCCACATGCCAGGTGGTGCACAGTGTCAGCCCTCTTGAGGAAGAATTAAAAGCACAGGAAACAAATTTAATCCACAGTCTATAGTCATGGCCTTTTTTTTGGGGAGGACACACAAAAATGAAGCATGTGTGGTTCCTGAAGTAGTGGGGAAATGTAAATTGTATAATATGGAATTATTTTCTCTTAAATTGGGATTGAAGGCTTAGTCTTATTTTTGTGCACAGAATTCTTGATATCAAATCAGCAACTTAAAATAATGAGGTTGTTAGTGTGATGCCTCTGATTAATTGAGTTTTCCCGCTTGATTGATGTCACTTGTGATTTGATTCTTCTCAAAACAGGGTTGCAGTGCTTTTATGTATTCTGTATTTTGGGATTGGTGGGGGTGATTAGGGGATGGGACTATGCGAACCTATAAGGATATGTGTAAAATCAATTTTGTAATATCGCTGGTAAACCTTGGTGATTGCCAAGTAATTTAAACATCATTGTTTACAAAATGAACATGGAGCCTCCAAAAAGCATGTTTTTCTTCTGCATATTGTCTACTATCTCGCCAGGTATCAACACTGGCATAGGAAATGTTTGATTGTAATATTAAGCTGTGCAAGGCTGATACATGGGGAATATTAAATTTGAAATGACATAAAGAAGATATATTGTAAAGTAAAGGTTTATTGCCTGATTTTCAAGGTCATCACAATGAAATTTTGCTGTCCTTTAATTCTCATTCATCCCTTGTAACACATAAAGTATAATTAACAAAGTATTCTTAATTTCGGGGTCTAGAATGCTGCTCAGACACTGCTGTGTCTTTTCCACAGGCCACCCAAATAAGATGTATGACTAGAGTATCTTTGTATCATCTGAGACCATATGCATAAACCACAGGGATCCCCCCCACCACCGCTTCGCCTGATGTCAACAGCATTCCCAAAAGGTACGGACAGTCTACAGAAAAATCTTCGTGTTTGTCTTTACGGCCTTTTTATGATGTGATGGAAAATTGTATTTGAGGAGGAGGTATATCAAAGGAAACGATTATTGCTTAATTGTGTGTAACACTACTACTACTGTAACTACTAATAAAGCCATTGTTTTGTTAACAGGTTATTGACAAGTTAAAGAATCAGCTGTTGAAGCAAAACCCACTTCTGGAGGCAGCCATGCTCCAGAAACCAAACAGAGTAATATCAAACAAGCCCGAGCAAGGGCCAAGTGTTAAGGAAAGCCCAGCAGCAGCAAAAGAAGCAGAAAAGGTTCAAGTTGGAATATAGAATGATAATTCTTTTGATCTTATTTTCTTCTTTTCCATAGAGAGGAAAAGGTACCTGTAGAGGCCAAATCTGATGATGTTGGCAGTTACAAATGTGCAAATAGAACATGACAAAGTTATTCCTTTTACCAAACATAGCTTTAAGTTCTAATAGCCATGTAGTTTTCATTATACAGGTGAATTTTTCTTTCTCTTTTCTTTTTTTCCTTTTTTTTTGTGTCATATAGACACACTGCAGTAATATTTGGATTTTATATAAATTACTAACAAGTTGTTTTTATGCATACATTTCTGTGGTGTGTGTGTGTGTGTGTGTGTGGGTGTGTGTGTGTGTGTGTTTGTGTGTGTGTGTTGTGTGTGTGTGTGTGGGGTGTGGTGGTGTTGGGGTTTTGTGTGTTGTGTGTCTGTGTCTGTGTCTGTGTGACTCGTTCCAAAGCAGAACTTTTTTAGAAAGTCTCTAATCATTCCTTGTCATAGACATGAATCTGTTTCTCAGTCTTCAGGTTGGCCTGGGTGCATGAGTTTATACTTCCCTACCATTTCAGAGGTTTGCTATATTTATCCACGAGTATGGATTTATAATAATGAACCATTATTTAGCTATACTACTGTTGAATATCCCATACTCTCCAATCTAGAACTATATAAAAAAAATACTTTAAACCCGGGTTAAATCTGTGACTTCCAGGCCTACCTGAATGCCAGTTTGTGAGAGCTGGCTTACCCAGTAATAGTAAGCAAAATTTTAATAAAGTTGAGTGAGGCTGAACGTTTCTTAATGCTCACAGTTCTGCCTCCACGGTTTTCTGGCTCATATTAACGTATTTTAAATGTTATCCTGACAGATGTGAAAGATATTAAGTTCCCTATCACCAGGGGGTTAAGGGGGCTATCTTGTTGAGATGGCATAAAGCTGGGTTTTAAGCATACATTACTTTGTGTTACTTTTATATAAAAAATAAAAAAATTAAAAAAAACTTCAAGATAATTAGATAAAAGTGTTTAGTATTATAAATTTTGCTTCATTGACATTAAAGTTTTTGGCCCGTGCCCTGCCCCCCGTGGAAAACTTGGAGCCGGGCAGTTATGAGCCCATCAGAAGCAGTGTGAAATGCACCAGACTTTTTCAAATTGCTGATAGTAATGAAATTATTTGTGCCCTATTTGCATGATATTAAAACAAAGGTACTATAGTGAAGCTAAGCACTTTATTATTGAATTTAAATTTTGCTCAAAAAATTATTATTTTACATAAGATATATAAAAAGATATATTACGTAAGATATATAAGATATAAATACATGAGATATATAAAAAGTAACTTGTAAAAAAAAGAAGAAAAAAAATTGAGACGGAAGAAGTCATCATTTAATCTTTTTCATATTGACTTGGGTATTGCATATCGCTAGAAGTCTTACAATGTATAAAAATACTGAGGCAGTTTTTTTTATTGTATACTTCTTTTTTTTCTTTTTTTTTATTTTTGGTCTTATTCTTATTTTAATTCTTATTATTCTTATCCCTTTTTCTCTTTATTCCTCCTTGTTCTTATTCCTCCTCCTCCTCCTCCACCTTTGCCTCCTCCTTCTGCTTATTAGTATGAAACCAGCAAGGAAAATGGTACTCTAAGAATGACATGCTATCAAGTTTTTTATTCTCTTGTCTTGTAATACTCACTGATCACAGTAAATTATTTATTACTGAAATTTAAATTTCTGCCCAACCTTGACACTTGAGATTTTCAGTCTGAAGATCAAGTATTTTTCATTGTTAATGATGTTTTTGTTCAAAAATAGTATTGTAAACAAAAAACTCAAAAGTATGTAGCCAGTGCAACTCTTTCCTGCTGAATCTACCGTTTCATTTTCCCAAGTATTGAAGTCTGAGATTAATTGATTTTATTATTATTACTATTTTCTATATTTTTATTTTTATTTTTATTATTATTATTATTATTATTATTTTTATTATTATTATTATTTTTATTATTACCACCACCACCCCCATCATATTTTATGTGTATGAAATCATTAGTAAAAGAAAAAAGAAGATATAAATGGTATTTAACCCAACGCTGCCAGGTCACGTGGTCCAGCTTCATAAAAACCAGTTGGGCAGCGGGTAAGCCTGCACACGTGGCGACATGCCAGAGCATGGACGGGGCGTTCCACTTGATGTAGTGGACTCCTGCACCCACTGTCTGGCAGCTGCCAGAAATCACCAGTGTTTAATCATTCTCCGGGATTTCTGCTACCCGGAGTTGATGGGTTAAGCAGCAAGACCCTTAACTTGTTCCTGCCAGGTCACATGTATAGCTGTCATAACAAACTGCTGATCTGCTAGGGACAAACTATACACATGGTGACGCACTAGAGACGCAATCGGGAAGTTCTGCTACATGTAGCGGACCCATTCCCAGTAGCAAGATGGTTGCCAAAATCACACCAGATTTTATGACGCTGTGAGATTTCTGATGGATTAATAGCAGGGAGAGGGAAATTGATTTTACGGTATTTCAGTTAGTGAGAGTAAACCTGCCACTGTATTCACTTTAATTTCATTTAGACTTCTTACTATGTGTATATCATAACAAGCACAAAGATAAACCTGCCACCAGGAAAATACTTGCAAACCATACCTGATGTAAAATACTGAAACAGTTGATTTTGTGGAACTAAATCTTTTTCATAATATATCTCTCATGGCTGCTTGTTTTTGGTAGTTTCATGTAAATTCACATAGATTGGGCACTTTAAACATAACAAAGTAATGTCATCATAAAACCCCATACAAATCATTAATTAAAGCAGTGAAATCATTAAACAATGGAGAGGCAAGATGCTTTTTACTGTTTTAGGTGTGTCTAGCACTTTTATTTTGCTTTGTAACCATTAAACATTTAGTGTTATAGTGCCATAAGCAGAGCTTATCATTTTATTCATATTTTCGTTTGTTTCCGATTTTCTCCCCCCTTGTAACCAATGTTTTGGGGTAAAATGTATCACCAGGAAGTTAGATTCCAACCATATTTAATGTACAATAATACTCTGACAATCAGCTTCTCATTTTATTTATTTTTTGTTTTATTAAGCATCATTGGACTTTATATTCCTTCATATATGACATGAGAACATTGATTGAGCATATCCTAATTGACATCAGAAATATTATTGTAATGCAAGACCCCACAAAATAAACAAAAATATATACTGAAAAAACTAGGTAATGCCCATTATACACAGTGAATTTACAATAATAGAGGAGCTTACACTCCCTCCCAGTTGATGGCATGATGAAGGCAATAAAAAAAACAGCTACAGGGACATGGTGTGTATAGAAAATTGGCTGTGAAAGGAAGTGATTATGCATACTCTCCCTGGGGGCACAGGGTATGCAAGCCAGTAATCCCCTAATTTTTTGGCCAGCTTTTTAACTAGGAGGAATTAAAGCCATGAGTGTGGCCCATCATGTCAGGGGGGTTAAGAATGAGTAATTTAATGTTTTATTCCCCAATTACTTATAGATACAAAATTAATCATTTTACACTTGGTCACAAATGCTAGACAGAGCTGATAATCAAGATGTCACATTGTTCAGGGTACCAAATTGGCTTTACTTTATTTGGAGCAAAATGGGTTATTATATGGGAATATATGCAATCTTCTGTAACCCCTTGGACCCAGGTGATATGACCATCACATCATGGGAAAAATCCGGTTTGAGAGGCAGAAAAACGAACATACTGTCACAGGAAATCTAGCTGTAGGGGGGGTAATGCAAACCTGGTGCGTTAGCATAGTGGCTGAAGGCCGGTTGATGGAAAGAATTGCCAAAAGTTCAAAAAACCTATTGGGAGGTTATTTACTCATTTGGCAATTTTGCATTATTCCCATTGAGTATGAGTGTGGAATGTAAGGGTCTGTGAGCAGTGAAGGGAAGAGCGCTGGCTTATGGAGGACGCCATTTCCATGCTCAGCATCGTATCCCTGGTGCCATGAGCAGCGACACAGGTGTTTTACGGGAAGTTGAAATTATGTAAAAAAATTTGAAATGACAAAAAACTACATAGTGTTACATTGTTTTTTCTTGCACTGAGTTGCTGCAGACCCAGAGATGGTTGGAGTCTGTACAAAAAAAAACTATTGCCATCTGGATAAACAACAAATGGCAAATTTGGATATTGGAAAAAGGCCAAAAAGCTCAAAATTCTTATGCGTAAAAAGGGGTAAATAACTTTTCAAGTAGGAGGCTAGAGTCTTATCATCGCGCACATGTGTTTGCTTGCACCTGGACTGTAAGTAGCCCCCTGGCAGAGTGCCCGCTTACGTAAGCCTTATACCCGGATTTTTGGTGATTTGAGTGTCGTGATGCAACCAGATCCAGTGGATTAAATAAACCCATCTACCTGTGTGTATGGGGTTATTATATGGTTCTTTTGGGGTTTTTGTTACTAATAGATGCCAAAATAATTTATCACTTTGTTTTTAAATGCTGCTAGGATATTTAGAAGATATTTAAATATTCACCTTATTCATGGTACTAAATCAGCATTATTGGTGTTTGAGTTACATAGGTTTTTATTAAGGAATGTATGCAATATTCTTTAAACTATCAGTTTGCTATTCTATGTAACTGTTACTAGTTAGCAACATTATATAAATGTTGACTGATTTTTTCATGTTGTATTAGTTTTTTTTTTAAATTTTATTATTTTGTTTTTTTTTTTTTTTTTTTTTTTTTAGAGTTTTATTGAAAATACATTGATATAACTCTAAAACTCAGCTCAGTTTATAAATTGAATTTTCCCAGGAAACTACTTACTGCTACTTTATTTCTTATTTAGAATGGGTTGTCATTACTTTGAGGTTCTATAGAATTTACATACACTTGTTTACTATTGTTAATCCGTTACTGCCGGGTCACATGCATAGCCGTCATAACCAACCATGTGATCTGTGGGGTACAGCTATATGCGTGCTAGAGTGTGTCGAGTGGGAAGTTCCATTACATGTAGTGGACTCCTACCCCCAAAAACCAACAAAATCTATGATGCTTTAGAGATTTTTAATACCCATCACTGAGGGGTTAATTTTTTTCTATTTTTTTTTTTTTTTTTTTTTTCCAATGTGTGCCATATTAGATCTAATTTCTCATTATTTCAACAATATCAGTTTTCCTCTTTTTTTTTCTGTTTGTAGAGCTATTCTGAAAACTTTTTTATGCTGTTCTCAGAAATCTGTAACATTCCTGTCAGGTGCCAATTAAAGAGAGGCCAAAACAAAGTTTTTTTTGTTGACACCTTCCCGGGGGAATGTTAGAGTCTTTTTCCGTGAATCTTTGTTTAAAGTGTAGAGGGGAAATGTTTTTTTGAGGTCTTGCCAAGTTATCATCATTTTTGTACTGTATGTTTTTAGATAGAAAAATGGGAGGGGGGTATAAAAAAAAATAAAAAAAGGTCCCAGCCCCAAGAAAAAAGGAAACCCCTTTTTTGCTACCTTTCTGTATGTGCTTGTTTTCCCAAACCAGGCAAGTGCAATGTACGTAGGTGTTTCCCCAAACCCTTTTTCTTTGGAAATGAAAAGTTGTTTTTTTAATTCGTATCTGTGAACAAATAGATGTTAAAAACCCCATAGGCAGTCTATTTTTGTGCCCAAGCCAGTAAGGAAGTGGATTTTATCAAAATTAATTGCTGTATAAAAAATTTAACTGTTTGTAAAAAATGGTTGTAAACTGCTTTTCTCCAAGGGAATTTAGCTTCATGTCTTGGTTTAAATACACCAGGAAAATTGCTTCTTGCATTATTCTTGACTCAATTTTTGTTTTACTGCCATGACAGTGAGGACATTAGCTTCTTTATTTTTTCATGAACCACTTCAAAAGTGTAAAAGTTTTAAAAATACCATACCCATAGGTAGAGATTATTGAAAGAATAATTATATATAATGATAAATATCATTAGATATTTTATGTCTTGATTCCCCAATAAAGAACATAATACGGGGGACAATGAAAATTTCACAAAAATAATAAGAAATAGAGTAAGATTTACTTGCTATAACAAATATCTGAATTCCTATTATCACAATAGTGGCCATGTTAAAGTAACTAAGTCACCACAAGTATTGCAGGGTGCAGATCAAATGGCATTCTATAAGAATACAAAACAAATTTGTTTACAGCAAGAATAAATTTTAGTCATAGCTAATTATTAAATTATTTTTTCTCCTGTATGTGGTGATTTGAAGAGATTTTATGTTTAGAAAGCAGATTTTTTTTTTGGAATTCAAGCAAAATAATTCATATCTCAAGGGCCCACAGGGGCCTATCATTAAAAGACCTGCTTCCATAGGGTTTTCCATGCATGGGTGCCATCTTGAGTCTCAGTCTTTCTACCCCCTACTTCTTGTTTGCAATTGTTCACTTTCTGAAATGAAAAGATTCCATAGAGAAATAAATTCACAAGTATTGTTTTTGTTCTTATTTATATTTTTATGGCAAAAAAAATTTCTTTTTTCACCTAGTTTGGTGTGGGGCATTAAACTGGTTCTCTTTGACACATGAGTGCACATTTAATATACTGTTGAATATTTACTTGGCAAATCATGTTGCTGTGTGGTGTGAAGTGGCCAGTTGACACCCCTCAAATTTGTTCTCCAGTTGTAGCTGGCAGCAGTTCGTAGTCTGTCTTCCCTCTCAATAAGTGCACATTAATAAAAGGTTATGTTTGTGTAGTATGGCTATTTTATTCACATATAATTATCTATTAAGAATACAGTTGTACGACCCCTTTGTCCTTACTCCTGTGGGCCACAGTTGCATCATTAGCACACGCTTTGTTTTCACTAGTTGTCACGTGCTTTTTGTTGATTCTCATATATAATTTTCCTTATTTCCTTTGATTTCCTTGATAATAATTGGATCTTTGTTCATGCTATATATTATTTCAAATATGGAGAGTACAGCAAGGTAACTGCAGGTAGATTTTTTGTCAATTTTCCTTTGTCAGTGGTCTTACCTGTAATGTAAATTTAAGAACACCACACACACACACCCACGCTCGCTTGCTCGCTCACCATCACTCCTCACTCACCACTCACTCCCCTCATCATTAAATATATATAATATATATATATATTTTAAAATATTATATATATATATTATATATATTTTTATATATATATGTATTGTAATTATAAAGTGTATATTAAATGTATATTTATATATGTGTATATTATATATGTATATGTATATTATATAGTGTATAATATAATTGTATATGTATATTTATAGTGTATATATATATATAGTATATGTATATTATATATGTGTATATATATAATGTAATTATATTATATTGTATATTATATATATGGTTATATATATTTTATTTATATGTATATTATATATGTGTATATATATATATATATATATTTATATGTATATTATATATGTGTATATATATATATGTATATGTATATATATATTTATATTATGTATATGTATATATATATGTATGTATATGTATATATATATGTAATATGTATACATGTACGTATATATGTGTACATATATGTATGTATATGTATACATATATGTATGTATACATATATGTATATGTATATATGTATATGTATATATATGTATATGTATATATATGTATATGTATGTATATATATGTATATATATATATGTATATGATATATATATATGTATATACATGTATATGTATATATAATATGTAATACGTATGTTTATATATTTATTTACACACATAAACACACACACACACACACACACACACACACACACACACACACACACCCCACCCACACACACACACACACACAAAACACACACACCCTCACACACACACACACCCACACCCTCTAACCAACACACACCCACACACACACACCCCTACACACACACCACACACCACACAAAACCACACACAGCACACGCACATATACATTGTGTGTGTGTGTGTGTGTTGTGTATGTTTTATGTGTGGTGTGTGTGGTGTGTGTGTGTGTGTGTGTGGTGTGTGTGTGTGTGTGGGGTGTGTGTGTGTGTGTGTGTGTTTTGTGTGTGTGTGTGTGTGTATTGTAAAAAAATAAATATATAAAACATGCATTACATTTTATATATATAATATATATATATAATATTATCTATATATATATATATATATATATTTTATATATTTTATATATGCATGTATGTATTTATCCATATCACCCTTTATTCCTGTATCCCAGTCAGTGAATTCCTTTTCATTTCTTGCATGAATATGTGAAGTAATCACTCCACCTTACCTCTGAAAATTTTGTTAATAACTTGTTGTGGTTAGTAGTAAGAAGATTTGGGGATTTGCCAGACTGTAGCAGCTATAATGAATTTTAGCCCTATCACACATGCATGATTGCTTCATATCTGCCATTCATATACCGGTTTTGGGGAACGGGAAATTTTTATCCCTCCCTTCTTCAGGTTCATATATTCCTGGGTCTTCTTACTAATGCTTGTTTCATGAACTTATCTACTTTAGAAACCCCCTTAAAAAGCCACCACTTTACAAATTTAAATAGAATATAAGTTCATTTCAAGCACTGTATAGAACTGATGACTATGGTATGTGTAAATACATAATATAAGCACATTTGAAGTTTATTTGAAAAGAAAGTTTTTTTTCAGCTCCCAAAAACAAGCTTTTAGTTATATGCTATTACAGTCCTTTACAACAAAAGTTTGTCTCTGCATTCCCTTCATACTGAAAGTACCACAGAATGTAAGGGTAAATGCCACATTTCATTATTCAAACCATGGGTATTGAAAACCCAAATACTTACATTGTATCTAACTTATCAAAAAAAAAAAAAGTTTTACAACATATCAGTATGGACAACTCATGGAACACTGGGTTTCCCATTAGGAGTTCAGTATTTTTGTAAAAAAATAAAAAATAAAAAAAAACTTTAAGAACTGGGTTCTAGTATTTGAATGATAAAATGATTTCATGTGGTCAGCTTGAATTTTTGTTACAATTAAATAGATTGGCCTTACATTTCTCTGCAGTGTATATGAGTATGAATTGTAAAAGAATAATGTTTTTAATATTGATTTTTTTTCATTTTAGTTTAGAATTTTGTTTACTTTTAATATTTCAGCCAAATATTCATTATATAGATGGAAAGATGCATTGAAAACAGTGAGGGAGGAAGCACAGATTTTTGGCCAGTCATCTCTAAGGGTGTTCAGATTTGTCATTGACAATTTTGCTGTACCAATCTTATACTCTCCTTTAAAACAATGCAACGAGAGTTTGTAATGACTAAAGATAAAGAAGTAGGATCATTTTCATAAGAGTTAAAGCTGTGAGTATCTCCTGCACCTCAGAGATAATGTTTATTTTATGATCTGGCAAAAAAAATATGTAAACTCGTAAATTTTAAAACACACATTCAAGATGCAGTTGGCCAAAAAGATGTCTTTGGTAAAGTCTTTGCTTTAAACACTCTTGTGAAGGCTCACTTCTTTGCACAATTTAATTTTGTTTGTTTATAATCTTGTAGACAAAAGACAGATGATGAATCTTTCTTCCACGCTACAATTACAAAATCAAAATCTCATATATATTTTTATGTTATCAAGTCTGTTTGCAACAGCACACATGCACATGCACACGAAGTCACTCAATCATTCACTCTCACATGCACTGGCACAAGTGCACACTCAATGGGGCCCCCCCCCCCCCCCCCCTACACACTCACTTCACAATCACTCTCTCTCTCTCTCTCTCTCTCTATCTATCTATCTATCTATCACATATAAAGGTTCATTGTAACATATCTGTCTACAAAATAAAATCTAGAAATTTTGTAACATTCCTTTATGCTCCTTTTTGCTATATATTTTCAGTTCTTAGTTATTGATAAATGTGTTACCCATTTTTCTCTTTTGCTGAAATGGAAATTTTAAATTAAAAATCCAAAATTTATGCATTAAGAAAGACATTAAATATCCTTCGGGAAAGGATATATTAAAGCGAATGACTTGTGTTTTTTGGTACCCTGTTTGCAATTTTTTTTTTTTTTTTTTTTTTTTTTTTTCCCCTCTTCTCCCCTCTCCCCATGAAATGTTCAAACGGGGCTCATTTAAATATTGATATGCTAATGAAAGTGTATATGCTGTGTGTAGCAAGACTGTTGGTACGTAATACCTGTGTGAAAATCTCCCTTTAGTTTTGCAGTGATTTACTGTAGCGTTAATCTACTGTACTTGAAAGGATAAATGGATACTTCTTTAAAAGAAATTAATGTAAACCACTGTTTTCTGTGATAATATGTTGATGACTTTATAATAAACAAGTTTCATGTTATATTTTTTTTGGGTATCTATAAATATCAGGTATTTCTCATATCAATTAGGAAATATTGAAAATATTTTAAAGCACTTATTGTACGTGTCCATTTGTATATAAAGCCGAAGTTCACTGAAAACCTATGCAGTCTTCGGCGCCTTAATTCCTCTGCAGGAATATTACATGCTTTTTGTTCTGGGGGGGGTAATTTTTAATTACTTCATGTCTCACACTTAAAATTATACAATAAAAAAAAAGTTCTCAAAAGCACTACACTGGTTACTTTACCTACTACATTGTGGGATAAAGGTTACAATGCAACCCTATCAAATATTTTTGACATTCAAGTCTGAAAAAACATTTTCCATTTTAAAATAGTTGGATATTATAAAGAAGAGACTACAAGACCATAACTGGACACATGGATTTAAGGTTGCAATTAGCTTTTTTTATGATGAAATGAAGTTACTAAAGACCATGACCAAACATTAAAGGTGAATTGAGTTTTATTTAATTTTACAATTTCACTCGCTGTAACAAGGCACCCTGACTCATTCTTCAGTCCAAGTTGCAAGATAATTTTTTTTTTATTCACTGAAAATTTTCTGCCACGTCAACATCAAAAGGTCATTAGTGGTAAAGCCCTCAAGAAAGGTTTTTGATCATTAGGCAATTTGTGAATTTCCAGAATGGTCAAAGGTCAAAATAAACAAATTTTACAAGGTTACACAGCATTATGGTAAAATGTTTGGAGAAAGGGAAATATGGGTTAACAATTTGGATAAGTGGACAGAAAGGGAATAAAGAGAAGGAAAGGAAAGGGGAGAAAAGACCTTGCAAAATTCTGGTAACTACTTTTTTATATAGACAGTTACCATGTCTTTAAAATGTTGTTAATTCTGACATAACCCCAAAGATGCAACAATTTACTTATTGATTTTTTTCAAAAGGGTGATTACCCCTTTGTGCTCTGGGCATTCAAGACTTTCAGACGAGAGAATTGAGATAGCTAGAGATAAGGCTATCAAAAATAAGCCTTAGAATGAGCTAAATTTTCTACAATTTTTTCCCAATATCTGTTTTATCATAACAACAGTATTTCAACATAAGACCAAGTTCATTTACATCATTATAACAAAAAATTACCTCCTTCATACGGGGAAGATGGTCCTGCCCCATATGGTCATTGGCAAAATTCCATCCATAATTCTGCCTCCCATTTTCTGCAGTTGTGAAGTGTAAATAACATCAGGAATTTCAGAATCATAAAAAGGGCCTACTGGTATATTTTATAAACAAAAAAACAAAAAGTATATCTGTGCTTTATCCTTGCACTAAAACACCAGCTTTAGGATCTATGATATAACTTGACAAAAAATTTTTAAAATGATAACATAAAATATAAATTGATTATACCACGTACCATAATTTTGTTCTGGCATGTTCCCATGCATATACGTAAGGATTGGCCAAATGATCTGTGGCTTCTACTATATGAATATGGTCCTGCAATGATCGCATATTCATCTCCACGAGTGCTTCAGGGGCCCCATATATATCAGTCCAACTAAAATACTGTCAAAATATAGAAGGAATTTATTTTTGTTTTCAAAAAAGCAGAAAATAATACTACATAAACAGTTAATGAGATGCACATTGTGTCTGAAATAAAGAATAAATATAACTTTTCTGGTTTTAAAACCCTTTTGCTACATTAACCTAAAAAACCTACTATATATATGGTATCTTAGTGACAATGTCAAAATACATAAAACCCATGTTTGACACCCTGACACATGACACCATTTCTCCTTCAATATTTGAATGGGAAAGTTACTAGAAAGAAGAAAAAAAAGAATTGCATCAGTATCTATTTAAGAAACACAACAAATGTCAAGAAGATGTTTTACATAAGAGACATATCATATGATTTAAACCCTAAAGTCTAAAAGATATTCAGATATCAAAAAAAATTCATAATCTAATGATAATAGTAAATATTTATATATGTGTATACACACAAACACAAAACACCCACACACACACACACACACACACACACACATTATATATTTTATTATATATATATATATATATATATATATATATAAAATTCTTCTTTTTTTAACGGTAGGTTTATGTCTGAGCCGCCTTGGTACAGCATGATACTTAATTGTAGTTTTCATGTTGTGAGGCTCTTGGAGTGAGTAACGTGGTAGGGTCCCCAGTTCCTTTCCACGGAGAGTGCCGGTGGTACCTTTTTAGGTAATCATTCTCTCTATTTATCCGGGCTTTGGGACCACACTGACTTGGGCCCGGCTTGGCCACCCCGTGGCTAGGTTTGCAATCAAGGTGAAGTTTTGCCCCAAAGGGGAAAAACGCGGCGGGCGGTTTACTCGAACCCTCGAATTTAATTGCCGTCGTGACAGTCTTGAGTCCGGCGCTCTAAACCATTCGGCCCACGGCCTTATATAAATATATATATATATATTTAATTAATATTTTATATATATACCATATACGATAATATATCCATATACAATATAAATATCCAATACAAAATATATATATCCATATACATATATATATATAGTCCATAACATATATTATATATATATACCAATACATATATATAAGATATATCCATATACATATATATATATATAGAATATATCCATTTTAAATATATATAAAATATTATATATATATCCATATAATATTTTAATATATATATCCAATACATATATATATATAATAAACCATATACATATATATATATATATCCATATACATATATATATATATATATATCCATATACATATTTATATATCCAATACTATTAATAATAAAAATAAAAATCCCAAAACATATATATATATCCATATACAATATATATAATATACCCTATTTCTAATTTTATATATAATATCCATATATAAACATATAGAATATATAAATTTTATATCATAAATAAAAATATATTATATAATAAATATATAAATAAAAATATATAAATATTATGATATTAAAATATATATATAATAAAATATTATATAATATATATAATATTAGATATATAGAAAAGTTTTTAAATTTAAAGGAAAAAATTTTTAAATTATTTAAGTCCCTATACAAAAAAATGAAAAAAAAAAAAAAAAAAAAAAAAATATAAAATATATATATATATATAACTCTATATATAAATATAATAATCTAAAATCCCAAAAAAACATATAGTTTTTTTTTTTTTTTTTATTTTTTCT
>NW_023662079.1:0-16613 GCF_015228065.2 Penaeus monodon | reverse complement strand
TTTTTTTAAAAGGGGGGGGAAAAAAAAAAATATTTGCAAATGTACCAGGGGAAATTTATGGCCCATGGGGGGTTTTTTTTTTCAGGCTGGGGGGAAAAAAAAAAATTAACCCCCGAAAAAAGTCAATCAAAAAGAATAAAGGGTTTGATTTTGGGGGCACAAAAAAACTTTTCCCCCGGGGGGACAAGCTTGTTTTTTTTTGGACATGTACTGCCGCTTCCCCCACAATTTTACCCAGTATACAGTTTTTTTTTGGCCAACTTTTTTTGGGGGTTTTTTCAAAAAAAAACCCGGGGGGCGTGTAAAAAAAACTTGTATTATTTGGCGGGGGAAACTTCTTGGGCCGCGTTGTAGTAGGAAAAAAAACCCCGCTTCGTTCCCAAAATTTTTTGGAACCTTTTGCTTTAAGGCGTTTTTGCATGCATAAACTTTTTTCGGGGGGCTATTTTTGGCAGGGGGGGATAGCCCCCTTGCAATGGCACCCACAGCATGGCCCCTGTATTATTTAAGGGCCCAAAAACCCCTTTTTTTTTTAGTTTCTCGTGGGGGAAACCTCTTGCCAGGTCATGCTCCTGCCGGGCCGCGATTTTTTCGAACCTCCTTGCAATATTGCGTGAAGAAAAAACCTTTCCCATGTTGCAGGGGCCAACTGTAAAAGCCTCTTTTTGTTTTACCAAAAAAAACTCCCGCGTTGGGCAAATCCTTTCATCTTTTTTTCCCCAAAAAAAAAAAAGGGGTCACCACTTAAAAAAAACGTTCTTTTTTTCATTTTTGTTTTGGGGAAAAAAAAAAAATTTTTCCAATTCGGGAAAAAGCCCCCCTTTTCCCCCACAAAACCCACCACCGGGGGAAATTTTTTTTTTACCATTTTATAGTTAAAAAAATTTTCATCATTTAATTTTTATTTCCATGAGGGTTTTTCCCTTTCCCCGCCATATTGTTCCCCTTTTTTAACCATTTTTTTTTCGCCGTTTTTCCCTTTTTTAAAAAAAAACAAAAAAAAAACAGCTTTGTTAATCTGCCATTATCGGGGGCCCCTTTTTAAATCGTTGCTTTTTCTTTCCCTCATATGTATTTTACAAAAACATATTTTCCCTTCTGTTCCTCTTTTTCCTTCCATTGCTTCTTGAAAAAAAAAAAAAAACCCCCAAAAATTGCTAGGGGGGGGGTTTTTCAAAAAAAATCACCAAGTTTTTTCCATAATTTTTTTTTTGAAAAAAAAAAAAAAAAAAAAAAAAAAATTTCGGGGGGGTTTTTTTTACGTTAAAAAATTTTCCCTCTCGTTCCAAATATGCACCCTTTCCCCCCCTCCATCCCCCCATTTTAAATTTGCGGGGCTAAAAAAATTAAAAAAAAAAAACCAAAAAAAAAAAAAAACCGAGGTTTTCCGTTTAAAAAAAAACCACGGTTCTGATATCCAAAAAACCTCCCGTTTAGTTACCCCAAATCTATTCGGGGAAAACCCCGGGGAAAAAATTTGAAAATTTTTTTTAAGTGGGCAATTTTAAAAAAGGGTTTTCCGGGGGGGGAATTTTTGGTTTTTTTGGGGGGAAATTTCCAGAAACCATTTTACTGGGTTTTTGGATGGGGATTTCCTTGTAAAAAAAAAAAAGGGCAAAAAAAAAAGGGGGGGGACTGTATGGGGGGTTTTTTTGGGGGGTTGATATCAGTTGGGGCACAATTTAAAATTTTTGGGAAAAATGTTTTAAAAAGGGGTATTGGGGGTTTTATTTTTTTCCGGGGGACTTTGGGGGGATGGAGGGGGGAAATTTTTTTTATTGGGGTTTTCTACCAAAAAAAATCTTTCCCCAATATAAAATCACCCCGGGGTTTAGGGGTCCCTCAAAAACCATTTTATCATGTTACCTGGGGGGCAGGGGCAAAAAAAAAACCTTTTGCCAGCCATGAAAGCACCGGGGGCCCCCTTTCCTCATTTTTAAATTTTCACCACGTAATTTTTTTCCCCAATCGCTGTGTTTGGGGTCACTTTTTTACCCCCCAAACCGTTTTAGAAAATAAAGTATCCAATTTGGGGCCCCCCCAAAAACAAAAAAAAAAAAAAAAAACGGGCTTGTGCTTATAATATTATAAAATTTTTAATAATTATATTAATATTAATAATTATTTTTAATAAAAATAATATACATTTTAAAAATTTTAAACCCAAGGATAGATAGCTATGATAGGGATAAAGGGGGTTTTTAAGAAAATAGTTTAAGATAATGGTTAAGGGATAGGATAAAAAGAAATAATTTAGGGGGATATGTAGGGTATTTTTTTTTTCCCCCCAAAACCCCCCCCCCACCAAACACACCCCCCACCCAACCCCCCCACACCCACCCCCACGTGTTTTATTTTAATATAATTATATATAAAAATTTTTTTAATATTAATTTTATATATATATATTTTTTAATAAATATAAAATTATATGAAAAATATTTAATTTTTAAATTATATTATTAATAAAAATTATTTTATATAAATAATAAAATTTTAAAAAACCCCCCACAACAACCCCCCCCCACCACAACCCCACGCAAAATTAATAAAATTTTTATTTTATTTTTTATAAAAAATATATATATAAAAATTTTTAATATATTAAAATTTATATATAATTTTAACCCACCCACCCCCAACCCACACCCCCCCCATTATATTAAATTTTAAATATTATTATATAAATAAAATTTATATTTAATTTATTAAAAATTTTATTTTTTTTCCCCACTTTTGTTTTGGGGGTTTATGTGGGGGGGTGTTTGGGGTGTGTGTGGTGGGGTGTGGTTTGTTGTGTTGGGTTGTGTGTGGGTTTCTTGTGTGTTGTTTCTGTGTTTTGTGCGTGTTTTGGTTTCTTTGTGTTTTTGTGGTTGTGGTTGTGGTGTTGGGGTTTTTGGGGGGTGTTGTTGTGTTTGGGGTGTTGTGGGGGTTTTTGGGTGTGGGGTTGGTGTTTGGTGGGGTGGGTATGTTTTTATTTTATATATTATTTTATATATATTTATAATATAAATATTTATATATTAATTATATTAAAAACATATAAACATAAATGTGTTGTGGGGGTTTTTTGTGTGTTGTTTAATTTTATATAAAATAATATTTTTTAAAAAATTATATAATTAAATATTATTATATATATTATAAATAAATTTTTTATGTGTGTTTTGTGTGGGGTTGTGTGTTGTGTGGGGTTTTTATTTGTGTGTTGGTGTGGTTGTGTTGTGTGTGGGGTTTTTGGTGGTGGTGGTGGTGTATGTTTTTTATGTATTTTATGTAATTTTAATGTTTTTATATATATATATATATATAATATAATTTATATATTTTATATAAATAAATTAAAATATTTATATTATATATATTTTAAAAAAAAATTAATATATTTCCCTTTTTTCCCTTTTTTTAAGGGTTTTAGGTTTTAAATGTTTTTGAGCCGCCGTGGTCAAAAAAGCGTGTTTTAAACTTAATTTTGTATTTTTTTTCAGGGGTTGTTTTTTGTCTTGGAGTGATTTACGTGGTGGGGGTTTTTTTCCCCCCCCAGGGGAAGAGGGGCCCGGGGGTTTTTACCTTTTTTAGGAAAAATCATTTTTTTCTTTTTTATTTCCGGGGGGGGGGGCCAGCACGGGGGGACTTGGGCGGGGCCTTGGCCCCCAGGGCAAGGTAGGGGAAAAAATTTAAAAGGTAAAAGTTCCCTTTTGCCCAAAGGAAAAAAAAAAAACCCGCGGGGGGGGTGGGTTTTAAAACTAAAAAAACCCCCCCCAATTGGGGATTTGCGGGGTCTTGGGACAGTTTTGAGTCCGGGGCCTAAAAAACCCATTCGGCCCACCGCGGCCTTGAGGGGATCAGGGGGGGCCTTTCCATGATTTTTTTTTTTTTTTCAGAAAATTTTAAGGGGGGGGTTTGGTTTTTTTTGCCTTTTTCCCCTTCCCCCCCGGGTTTTTTGGTTTTCCCAAAGTCCCCCCATTTCTTTTTTTACCCGGCACTGACTTGAGGCTGGGGGGGGGCCACCCAAAAAGGGCTAGGTGGGGGCAATTGGGAGGTAAAAAATTTTTTCCTTGCCCAAGGGAAAAAAAAAACAGCGGGCCCGGGGGCCGGTGCTCAAAAAAAAAACCAAAAAACCTTTAAAAAAATTTTTGCCGTCGGGGGGGGACCAGTTTTTTTTTGAGTGGGGGGACCCAAAAAACCATTTGGGCCCCCACCGGGGGGCCCCATAAAATATCCCAACAACCAACCCCCAAACACCCCAAACATAAATATATATATTATTAAATATATAAATAATATTTTTTAAATATTTAATTGGTGTTTGTTTTTGTGGTTGTTTTGTGTGGGGTGTGTTGGTGGGGTTTGGTTGTTTTTGTTGGGGGTGGTTGGGTTTTTTGGGGGGTGGGTGTGGGTTGGCGTGTTTTTTTGGTGTTGCGTGGGGTGTTGGTGTGCGTGTTGCGTGTGGGGTGTGGTTTTGGTGTGGTGTGGTTTTGTGTGTGTTGTGTGTGTTGTGTTTGTGGGGTGGTTTTGTGTGTTGTTTTTTTGGGGCGGTGTTTTGAGTGTGTTTTGTGTTTTTTTGGGTTTTTGTGTGGGTTTAATTTTAAAAAATTAAAATTATAATTTTAATATTTTATATTTTTAATTTAAATATATAATTATATATTTTATATAATATTAAACCCCCCCCAAAAAAAAAAAAACCCCCAAAAAAAAAAACCCAACACCCCCCCCCCCCCCCCCCCCCACACCCCCAAACCCCAACACCCCCCCCCCCACCACCCCACCCAACAAACCACACCAAACCCAACCCAACCACCCCCCCCCCCACACCCAACCCCCCCCCCCCACCCCCCCCCCCCCCCCCCCCACACCCCACACCCCCCCCCCCAAAACACCAAAACGCCCCCCCGGGCCCACACCCCCACCCCCCCAAACCTTACCACCCCCCCCAAACCAAACCCCACACCCCCACCAACCCAAAACCCAACTTTTACCACCCCAACACAAACCCCCCAACCCAAACCCCCCCAACACAACCCCACCCACCCCCACAAAAAAATTAATAATTAATATTTTTAATATTTTAAAATTTAATTATATATTATTTTGGTTTTGGTTTTTGTGTGTGTGTTATATAAGGGGGGCCCGGGGGCCCCCCCGGGAAATGGTTAAGAGGTTTTGGGGGGACTAAAGGGGGGGGGGGGGGGGACTGTCCACGGGGGGCCAATTTTGATTTTCGGGGGGGTTTTTTCGGGGGTCACCGGGGCCGGGGCGGTTTTTTCCCCTTTTGGGGGCAAGGAAAAAATTCACCCGAATTTCCCTTTTACCCTAGCCTTTTGGGGGGGGCCAACCCAAAGCTAAAAATTTTCATTTTTGCCGGGGTAAAAATAGAAAATGGGGGGGGGACTCGAAAAAAAAAAACCCCCCCGGGGGGGGAAGGGGCAAGGGGGGCCAAAAAAAAAAAACCCCACCGCTCAAAAAATTGCTGAGGAAAAAAAAAAAAAAAAATTTCATTGGAAAAGCCCATGTTTCGTCCAAGGCCGGGCGGGGGCCGAATGGTTTTAGGAGGCGGGTGGGGACTCAAAAAAAAAAACTGTCAAGACAGCCAAATCCGGAATTCGAGGGGTTTCGAGGTTTTTTTTTTTACCGACCGCCCGCGTTGTTTTCCCTTGGGCAAGGAAACCTTTCACCTTGAATTGGCCTACCTGGGGGCCACTGGGTGGCCAAAAAGCCAGGCCCAAGTTCAAAGTGCTGGTTTTTCCCCCAAGCCCCGGATAAAAAAAAAGAGAGAAATGATTACCTAAAAAAAAAAGGTTACCCACCGGCACTCCCGTGGGAAAAAAAAGGGAAAAAAAAACCTGGGGACCCTTACCAACGTATACTCACTCCAAAGAGCATTAAAAAACATGGGGAAAAAAAAAACTTAACCCAAAATTAAAAAGTATCCCCCGCTGTTGAACACGGCGGCTTCAGGGACATGAAAACCTTTACCGTTAAAAAAGGAAAGGAAATATGTAATATATATATATAGGTATTATATTAAATTAAATATATATATTATATAAAATTTTATATAAAAAATATATAATATATATAAATTATATATATAATATTATATACATATATATACATTTTAACATAAATTACATTACTTTTACACACCCACCCCCCCAAACCCCCAACAACACACCACACCAAACACACCACACACAACCCATCCCCCACCCCCCAAAACACCATTACAACACTCCACCCACCACACACCAACACCCACACCAACCACAAACCCACACATAATAAATAATATATATATTATAAATATTATATTATATAATATATAATATAATATTTTAAAAATAAAATTTAAATTAAACATCCCACAAAAACACCCCACAACCCCCCAACATATATTTTATAATGTGTATATATATTAATATATATAAATTTTAATATATAATATAATTTATTATAATATTATTTTAATTAAAAAAAACATTACCACCACCACACACCCACCCCCCCCCACCCCAAAACCCAACACCACACCACAAAACCCCAACAAACCCACCCACCCCCCCACCCCCCCCCAAACCCCCAAACCCCCAAAACCACACAAACACCCCCCCCCCCCCCCCCCCCCGCCCCCACCCAAACCCCCCACGCCACCCAAAACACCCCCAGAAAAAACAACACCACGGGGAAACACCCCCCACCCCCCCCCCCCACAAAACCCCCAAACACACCCACCAACCAAAAACACACCCAACACCCCCCAAACCAACCCCAAAATCCCCGGGGGAACCCCCCCAAACACGGTTAAATTTATTTATATATAAATAAAAATATAAAAATAATTATTAAATTATTAATATTATATTATATATAAGGTGTGGGGTTGTGGGTGGTTGTGTGTGTGAGGTATAATAAAAATAAAATAAAATATATTTATTTATATAAAATTTATAAATTTTATAAATATATTTATTAATAAATTTTTGGTGTTGTGTGTGTGGTGTTTTGTGGTTGTGGGTTATAATAAAATTTTAATATATATAATATTATTATATAATAATAAAATATATATAAAAAACATAAAATAAAAATATATATATAATATTTATAAAATTAATAAATTTATATATAATATAATTAAAATTATATATATTAAATTTTATTTTAAACCAGTGTGTGGTTTGTTGTGTGGTGTTGTGTGTGGATTTTGTGGGGGAGGGGGAAACGTTTATTCCCATTAACATTTAAATCCACTTTTTATATAAATCCACTATCATCTAATCTAATTACTATTCTAAATACAAATTTCCTATCTATAATCTATCAAAATTTATCTAAAGCTATCTATCCTGAATATAATTTTAAAATATTATAATTTTAAATAATATATATTAATTTTTATAAATTAATAATTATATAATTATATTTTATTATAAAATATAAAGGGCACCCAAAAACCCGTTTACCTATGTTGTTTGCAATTTTTAATTTTTTTAAAATTTACTTAAAAAAAAAACGGTTGCAAAAAGGAAAACCATAAACAAAACGATTGTTGAAACATTACTTTAAAAAGGGAAACATGGGGGAAGGAAGGGGCCCAAGGGGGGGACTCCAGGGTTTTCCCAGGGTTTTTGTGACTTTCCCCGGAGGTTAAAACCATTGAAAAAAAGATCGGTTGGGGGAGGGGACGTAAAAACGCGACTGATGATTTATATTGATAAAAAATTTTAAATTGTAAAAAAACTAATAAAAATAATGGCCCTTCATTCCCAAAAGTTCAGGATATAAAAAAAAAAACTAATTTTTTTTAACCGTTTTTGAAGCATTTTTCCAGAAAAAATAAAAAATTGGCACTGATATAAAAAGGCCCCCCCCAACAAAAAAAACCGCAATTTTACAAAAGTCCGCTTGTTGCTTTTTTGTTACAAGGAAAAATCTATTCCAAAAACTTCCAGTAAAAACTGGTTTCTGGATTTTTCAACAAAAACAAACCCAATTTCCTTGGGGACGTTAAAAAAAAAAAAATTGCCACTTTAAAATATATTTCAATTTTCTGGGGTTTTCCTGATAGAATTCCAGGATTAAAAAACTATTCGGGCAGGTTTTGTTGGATATCCAGGGACCGTGTTTTTAAAAAAAAAACGGGAGGGACTTTTTTTCTGTTAGGGTTTTTCTTTTAATTTCAGCCAGGGCATAATTAACGTGCTGGAGGATGAGGGAAAGATGCATTGGAGGCGAGGAGGGACTTGAAACGTAAAAGGGACCCAAGATTTGGTTTGCAAAAAGGGAATAATTGGAAATACTGGTGATTTTCTGGAAAAGTCATCTAGGCAATTGCGGTTTTTTACAGGGAAAGCAAATAGGGAGGAAAGAGGAAAACCAGAAAAAAATTATGTGTTGGGAAAGTACATAGGAAAGGATGATGGAAAAAGGAAAAACAGGGTTTAAAAAAAAAAGGGGGACATGATAAGGGGCCAAAAGAAAAAAAAAAAGCTGTTTTTGATTTATTAAAAGGGGAAGAAAAGGGGCCGATAAGTTTTAAAAAAACGGAAAAACTAAAATTATTGGGCGGTAAAGAGGGGGGAACCAAATCATGGTGAAAAAATAAATAAATGATGAATTTTTACTATACAGTGTAATGAAAATCACGGTGGTGGTTGTGGAGTTATGGGCGGCTTTCATGATTGGGAAAACATTATTACTTGTCAAAAATCACTATGAAAAATGGGGGGACGGTTGAGTGTGGGGGGGAACTGGTTTTTGGGAAAAAAAACAGGATGAAAGGGATTGGCGCAAAAAACAGGCGTTTAGTTTGGGTATAAAAAACGAGAGAAGGGCTTTGGACAGTGGGGGGACCAGTGACAGTCAAACCATGCAAAAAAGGGTTTACTTCACGCAAAATTTGAAAAGGGAGGTCGAGATTCGCGTTCACGGCAGGGAGGCATGGGACCTGGGCAGGAAGGGTCCACACGAGGGGGGACTACAAAGATCTGCGCCTTATAAATTTACAAGGGTCATTGCTAGTGCTTGCCATGCAGGGAGTAGTCATTTTGCAAAAGTAGCCTGGGAACGTTATGCATTTGGCAAAAGGGCCTAAAAAAGCAGGGTCAAGAATTATGTGGTTACGAGGAGCGAGTTTTTGCCCATTTACTTAGCAAACCGGCGGGCATTGAAAAGTCTCGCAAAAAAATAAATATTACAGGTTGGGACCCACGCCACCGGTTTGTAAACGTGGACACACACAAAAAGTGGCCATTGTGTTTACTGTATAACTGTGTACTTGTGGGCAAAGCGCAGTACATGTCGAAAAGGAAACAAAAGCTCGGGTCCTGAGGGAAAAGTTCGTGCCAAAGATCAATTCGTTATTTAACTTAAGATTGGGAATTTTTTTCGGGTTTAATTTTTTTCATTTCGGCCAGGCCTGGGAAAAGAAAAAAAAAACCCATCATGCATGAATCCCTGGTAACATTGCACTATTTCTTTCTCCCTAAAGCCCTTTAAAAAATCACGTCTTCCCCGTACTCACGTCTCATTTTTATTTACATCATCCAGTTCCAAATTGTTTTCCACTTGTTTCCAGTTCTTTGGGGAGCCTTGGAAGGCCCTTCCTTCACCAATTCCTTTTTTGTGCAAAAGTTTTCCCAAAAAACCCACCACCCACCCCCCCCAAACCAATTTTCCTTATAAATGCACCGGGGACAACAGCCCTTTCATTCGCTCCACATAATCTTAATTATTAAAAAAAACCATTGCGCCTTCATTGCTATTCCGAGGGTCAAGAAAAAAACCTCATCTATTTTAAAAAAAACATCAGTTCATTTTTCCTTTCCCAAAACCAGGGGGGACTAAAGTTAAAATTATTAAATCTATTTGGAAAATATTAATTTTTCATTTCGCGGAACATGATTGGGGGGACGTATTATAAAAGTATTTTTCAATCGGGTCGAGCTTATAAAAAAAAATTTATCGTAAAATTTATTAGGGGATGGGGACACAAAAAAACTATAAAAAAACTAATTGAGTGGGCTGCTGGAAAAAACGCGAATATATTTCACAAAAAAAACGATTTAGCTGGGGGGGGGAGGGGGGGGGGACAACCCAAAATTTGTAAAATCAGATTTTCACCCTCAAAAAAATTTCCTCCTGGGAGTTGCCGAAAACAAGAAATTTTTTGGGGTTTCCGTTTTTCCCATTCTTTCTCAAAAAAAAAAAAAACGGTTGGAAGGTTTCGTATTAAGATTTTTTTTGGGTTTGCCAATTTTGGGATTACTTTTTTTTTGAGGGAGGGGGGAGGGGTCATGGCGGGGGGAAGGTCATGAGATTTTTGGTTGCAGTTAAAAAATTTGATTTTAAATTGAAAATGGAATATCAATCCCATTCGTAAAGGGAAAAAGTTAGGGAACGAAAGTTATGTTAAATTTAATTTCACTAAATGGAGATAGGGCAAACATTGCGGGCATCTACTTAAGGGTTTAAAAAAGATACAGTTTTTTACTTTAAACCACTTGTTGTGTGTGTTGTTTTGTTTGCGGTTGGGGTTTTGTTTTTTGTGTGTTGGGGTGTTGGTGTTGGTGTGTTGTTGCGGGCGGTTGTTTGGGCGTGTTGCTTTGTGCGTTTGGGCTTGTGGGTGGTTTTTTGGGTGTGTTGTGTGTTGTGTGGGGGTGGTGTGGTTTTTGGTTGGGGCGTTTGTGGGGTGTGTGTGGTGTTGCGTTGTGTGGGTGTTGGGGGTGTGTGTGTGTTGGGTGTGTGTTTTGGGGGGGTTTGTGGGTGTGTTTTGTGTTGTGGTTGTTGGTGTGGGGGGTGTGGTTTGTGTGTGTTTTGGTGTGTTTTGGTGTGGGGGTGTGGTGTTGTGTGTTGTGTTGTGTGTGTTGTGGTGTGTGGTTGCCGTTGTTTGGGGTGTCCCGTGTGGCGTGGGGCGGGCGCGCGGGGGGCGCGCGCGGTGTGTGTGTTGTGTGGTGTGGTGTTGGTTGTGTTTTTGTGTGTGTGGTTTGTGGGGGTTTTTGGGTGTGTGGTGGGGTTGTGTGTCTGTGGGGAATTTTAGGTGAGTGTTTTTTGGGGGGGTGCAAGTTTTTGGGGTTTCAACCTTTAAAGGGTTTCAAATTAAAAAAAAAGTTAAGGGGGCCTTTTTTTTATGGAGTGGGGAAAAGGTGGAAAAGGAGTAATCATTAGGGCAAGGTTCATGTTGCAATTTTCAAGGGTTGGCAAAGTCAATTTTGGCCCCCACTATTATTGCAATTTTGCGGTAAGAATTACTATTTTTACTTCCCCACTAAAAATTTAATTTAAAAACCAAACAACAAAAACCCAACAAAACAAAAAAAAACAAAACAAAAACAAAAAAAAATTAAAAATTTTAATAAAAAATTTTAAAAAAAAAATAAAAAAAAAAAAAAATTTTTAATAAATGAAAAAAAAAAAATAAAATTATATAAAATCAAACAATAAATAGTAAAGAGTAATTAAATAATGATGATTAAAAATGATAAAATATTAAATAATAAAAAAAAAAACAATAATGATGGGGGACAGGTGATGATTAATGATAAAAAAATAAAACAAATAATAATTGATCATAATAATGATTATAAATAAATAATAGTAAAAAAAAAATATAAAATAATAAATGAATTAAAAAAATAAATAGTAATATTAGCAATAAAAAAAATAAAAAAAAAAAAAAACCAATTACTGTTTCATTATTTGTTAATTATTATTACTTATCATTATTGCAAATTATTATTAATTCATGGGTTATTTATTATTAACATTATTATTTATTCATATTTCATTATTATAGTTATTATTATCCATTAATCATTATTATAGTTGTTATTATCATAAAAACATTATTATTATTATTATTATTATTATTATTATTTTATTATTATTAATTATTATTATTTCGTCATTCCAAAAAAAAGATAAATACTAATGTTTAATAAAATAATTAATAATAATAATTAATAAAATAATAATTAATGATGATGGATTGATGGTGATTGATGATGATGATAAATAAAAATAAAAAAAAATACCAATAAAATCATAAATTTAAATTCATAAAATTCATTTAGGCATAAATTCATAATTAATAAACCATAAAAAATTATTGATAAATGGACAATAATGGATAGTAATAAATAAAAAACACAATAATAATGTTAATGAAATAGTAATACCCCACTAATGATTTTTTATAATAAACAATAAATAATTTAAAAAATTCATTGTAATAAATAAACAATAATTAATGCTATGTATATGAAAAAAAAATAATTGATAAATTACTATCAAAATGTCATAATGATGGGAACATTTAGTAAACAATAAAAAAAAAAGGGGAAAAAAAACAATAGCTTCGTTTTTTTTATTTCACACCCAACTTTAACACTTTAATAAAACCTTTGTGATGGCTCCTCCAATAAACAAAATAGTTTGCATGATTTTTTATTCCATGTTTTTCTCATTACAAAAAGGGACGCTGAAATGGAATGGAACATCTTTTTCTCCTACCCTATCTTTTTTTACCCCCTCGTTTACCCGTGTTACGGTTAAAAAACTACCGGCGCAAAAACCTTTTCCCCCGGGCTGTTTACCTTGGTTATTCCGGTTTCACTAGTAAATTTTCCAGCCTTTTTTTTTTGTTTGTTATTTACTTATGATAAAAAAAAATGGGTTAAAGAAATAAAAAACTAAAAAGCTTGTATTTATTTTCCTTGGTCTTAATATTGGTCGAGTTGCTTTACAAAATTAATTAGGTTCATTTTTACGCTTCCAATTGTATTAGCGTTTCTACCAAAGAAGGAATAAAAAAGACGTGAAAAAAACGTTTTAGGTCGTGTTAAAAAAACCGTAAAAAAAACACCTCAGGTGGAGATTTATTTATCACAAAACCTGAAAGTGTCGTCTATCAAAGGCCTCAGGGTAAACAGTTTAGGTGAAAGGGGACAGCTTTCAAGGTTTGTACCCAGGGGGGGGGGGGGACGGCTTGTAGTGGACCACCGCTTCCCAGGTGTTTTTCTTTCAGGAATAAGGTCAAAACATTTTATTGTTGTATTTACGAGGGGAAAATGGAAATTTCCAAGGATACAAGTAGCTTTCCATTTTAACCGGACTAAATAGGGTTGTGTAAAGGAATAAAACCACTGTAACATTTTGCTTGATAAAAAAAAAAAAAAGTAAAAAAAGCCAGGGGTATTTAAAGGTTTGAAAAAAAAAAAATTCAAATAGCTTTCCCAAGAGGTATTATTTTTAAACATACCAAAAGCTGTCATCCAAATGTATAACAGGGGACGACCGGAAAAACTGGAGGGGGGACTTTTCACTACCCATTAATAAATTTAAAGGTGAAGGGGACAAAAGGAACCTGACGGGATTAATTAGGGTGGTTAACAGGGAAAAAAGGATTTCTCCCAAAAAAAAAAACCAAAAAAAAAAAAAAAAAAAACCCTCCCTTTTGAAAATTCCCCCACCCTTTTTCCCCACTTGCTCTTGGTATGTTAAAAAAATTATGCCTTTTTAAATTAAAGGAAAAAAAAAAAAAAAAAGTTTTAGGGTCTTTACGGCAAAAAAGTCGGGTTTTTTGTAAAAAAAAAAAAAAACTTGATTATCAGGAAAAAAAAAAAAAATTGTTAAAAAAGGATTGACCATGGAAATGAAAATTTTCTTGATTTTTGATCGTTGGGAAAAAGTAAAAAAAAAAAAAAAAATTTATTTCAACCCGGGGGGGGGGGACATAGTAAAATAACAAAAAAAACCGATAATTAGGTATTTTTCTTTACCATTTACTTTTTTAATACACTTTATTTTTCATTTTTTTTAATTTTTTTATTTATTTATTAATTATTATCATTTATTTAATTTATTATTATTTATTAATTATTATTTATTATTTAAATTTTATTATTATTATTTATTAATATTTAAATTATATTATTAATATTATTTATTTATTTTTTAAATTTTTTTATTATTACTTTTATTTTTTATTTTTTAATTATTCATCCATCATTCATATCTTTAGTTAGTAGTTAGTGGTTTACCATTTCATTATTTACTTTTTTTTTTACTATGTTTTTTATTTTCAATTATCATTATAATTATTAATTATTATTTAATTAATTATTTTTTATTTATTATTTTATTTTTTATTTATTATTATTTACTTTAAATTTATTATTTATTATTATTTTATTAATTAATTATTATTTTTATTATTATTTTAAATTTATATTATCATAAAATTTTTCCATTTATTATTTTTATTAGTTCATTTTTTTTATTTATTTTTTTCCCTTTTATTCCCCCCATTATAAAAATTAAATTTACCCATTTCCATTTCATCATTATTAATTATTTAAAAACATTGTTTTTTTCATTATTTTCCCATTTTTTTATTATTTTTAAATTTAATTAAAATTATTATTAATTTTTAAATTATTATTATTATTTATTTTTAAATTATTATTTTATTAATTTTATCATCCATAAATCATTATTTTCATTATTATTATTCACTATTTTAATTTAAATTTAAATTTTCTTTTCATCCATTTATTAATTGTATTATTTATTAAATTAATTTATTATTATAATTATTATTATTTAATTATTTTATTTTTATTTTTATTTAAATTTTATTTTTAAATATTATTATTAATTATTATTTATTATTTTATTTTTTTTATTTTATTATATTAAATTTTTTTATTATTACTATCATTATTATTATTCATTTTATCCATCACCCAATCATTTAATTATTAATTTAAATTATCATTCATCACCTTTTCATTATCATTTACTTTTTTTTTATTAAAAAAAATTAATCAATAGCATCATTATTGTTATTGTTGTTGTCTTCATTATCGCTATTATTATCATCATCATTTATTATTAAATTTTTGGGGATATTATTTTTTTTGATGTTTTTATTATTAATTGTTAAAAAAAGTTTATTATAAATTTTTTATTAAAAATTTTTTAAAAATTTTTTTTATTTTTATTTCGTTTAAAAATTTTAAAAAAAAAATGTTAAAAATTATTTTTTAATTATTTTTTTTTATTATTTATTTTAAAAAATTTTATTTTTTTTTTGGGGTTTTTTAAAAATTATTTTTTTTATATTATTATTATTTTTTTAATTATTTTTTAAATTATTTTTTATTTTTTTTTTTTTCACCCCATAAAATTTTTTTAAAATTTAATTTTTTTTTTTTAAATTTAAATTATTTTTTTGTTATTTTTTATTTTTTTAAATTTTATTTTTTATTTTATTATTAAAATTTTTTTAATTTTTTTTATTTATTAATTTTAATTTTTTAAATTTTTTTTAAATTTTAATTATTTTTTTTTATTTAAATTATTATTATTATCATTTTTTCCATTTTTTCACATTATTTTAGTATTTTAGTTTTTTTTTAACCCCAAAAAATTTTTTTACTTTTTTTAATTTTATTAATTTTTTTTTTTAATTAAATTATTATTTATTTATTTATTATTAATTTATTTATTATTAATTATTTTAATTTTTTATTATTTATTTATTTTTTAATTATTATTTATTATTATTATTTTATTTTTTTTATTAAAATAATTTTTTTAAAATTTTTTTTTTTTTTAAGTCATTTTTTTTTTTAAATTTTCCTTTTTTCCCCTCTTTTAAAAAAAATTTTTTTTAAATTTTCCCCATCCAATTTTTTTTTAAATTAAAAAAAAAATTGTTAAATCATTTTTTTCCTTTGGTGTTTTTTTATTTTAATTTTTTTTATTATTATTATTTTTTTATTATTAATTATTATTTTTTTTAAATTTATTATTATTTAATTTTTTTTCATTTTTCCCATTATTTTTTTTATTATTATTTTATTATTTTTTATTTTATTAATTAATTATATTATTATTTTTTTTAATTTTCATTTTTTTTATTACCCCCAACCCATTCACAATTTTTTTTAAAATTATTTTCCATTATCAATCAAATTTTTCCCCACCAATCATTTTATTATTTAATTATTTTTATATCCATCCCATTCAATTTATCATTTTTCTATTTGGTTATTAAAAAAAAAAAATATTTCATTAGCATCATTATTGGTTTATTTTTGTTGTTGTTCTTTTAATTATCGCTATTTATTATCCCTTTTATCATTATTTTTTTATTATTTTTTTTGATTTTTTTATTTTTTTTGATTTGTTATATTTATTATTTTTTATTTTAAACGTTTTTTAAATTTTAAATTGGGTTTTTATTAATTTATTATTATTATTAAATTATTTATTATTAATCTTTTAAAAAATTTTATAATTTATTAATTTTTATTATTATTATTATTTATTATTTATTATTATTTATTTTTATCATTAATATTAATTTTTATTTTTATTAATATTATTATTATTTATTATTATTAAATTTTTTAATTATTTAATTAAATTATTTATTTTAATTCAATTATTCATATTCTTATTTAATTCATTTTTATTATTTTATTATTATTTTTATTTTTTTTTTATTATTTATTTTTTTTAATTTTTATTATTATTTTAAATTTTTTTAATATTTTATTAAATCACAATTTTTATTAATCATTATTATTATCATTTTTTTATTA
>NW_023662078.1:15000-16614 GCF_015228065.2 Penaeus monodon | reverse complement strand
CTCGCCCTTCAGAGTCTGCACCTCCTCCATCAGTTCACTCTTCACCCGCTTTTGCAGGCCTTGTCAGTGTACTGCTGAGTTTCCATCTTCACAGATCCCAAGATTGCTCTGTAGCACCTCAACAAGTCGGCAGAACTGTTCCTCGCCTTCCTTGCCTGTATCTCCACGAGATGGTGCGCTTGCTCGTGTGCCCTCTGTGCCTGCTCTTCTGCCCTTTGTGCCATTTCCTCCCTCATACCAGCCAGCATGGCAATGATCAGGTCCATCTGGCTCGGCTTCACCTCACTCGTGCCTGCCTCAGTCATAGCCTCCTCTCTCTCATGGCTGCCGCCATCTTTGGACGACATGATAAATCGGCGCGTCTCACAGATCAAATATCACAAATCCCACTCCTGACACCATTTGTTACGCCGACCGCCTCGTCTCTCTGCCCAACACAAGGCGGGCCCTAGGCAGACGGCGTGTTATTCACAGGGTCGTGTTCTTTGAACAGCTCCAAGAGGCACCGAGCACCACAGCGTCCCCAGAACACCACGAGGGAAACGCCAAGTGGCGAGGCAGGGGCACGAAATAAACACAAATACAGTTTCCTTTATTTACACAAGTTTTTTACCCGTACACTTTTCTATAGGCACAATACAGGGGGAAACCAGCATGTCACACTGCACGATACAGGGCAACACAGTTTATCAGGTCACAAGGCACACACGAGGTCTTCACAGGAGCAGCACCCAACCGCGTCTCCTTGGCTTGTTCCTTCGCTCCTCCGCTCACAGCCAGTTGCGACATGTTTGCCCAGGATCCTTTTCATGTTAACACATGCCCAGGTCATCCTTTTCATGTTAACACGTGTTTCGCACAGAGACAAAGACCCACTGGCATAGCATTATTATTATAATCACCTTATTATTATTATTATTATTTATTATTATTATTATTACTTTTATTTTTAGTATTAATACAAAAAGATTTATTATAGCCGTATTAATAACAATAATAATAATAATTATTATGGTATTAATAATAATACTTATTAAAATATTGTTATTGATATTATTGTTGTTATTGTCATTATTATTACCTTTATTATTGGCATCATTGCAAAAAAAAACTATTATAAATGTAATAATTACGATAATAAGGGTAATGATTAGAAGAATGATATAAATAATTATTATAAAATCGTTATTATTATAATAACTATTATTATTATTATTACTATTATTATTATTATTATTGTTATTGTTATTATTTTTGATGTTATTATTAGTATAATTGCAAAAAAAATAATAACTGCAATAATTGCAATAATAATGATAATAATGATGATATTGATGATAATAATGATAATATCAGTAATCGCTTCCATTTACAATAAAACAAGAAAAAGAAAAAAAATCCCAAAAGTCGAAAAAGCAGGGAAATCTATGAGATTATGCTTCAAAATGCCGTGTTTTCGATTTCATTGATGATTTTGCCAATTACTATGGTAATTATGATAATAATTATCAAAATTGTATTGTTATAAAACCATTACTATTGTTATTATTATTGTTGTTATTATTATTATTAGCATAATTGTACAAGAACATATTATAGCTGGAATAATTACAA
>NW_023662078.1:0-5000 GCF_015228065.2 Penaeus monodon | reverse complement strand
GAGAGGCAGCGGACGGGGCAATTATTCTTATTGCCACACCGTTCCATGGGTGCTCCCACCATTTAAAACCTGTAACGGGGCACGGTTCTTTCTAGCGGGGCCCTTCTTTGCACTGCACACATCACATGCTCTACACCACTCAGACACGTCACTTCTCATGCCCACCCAGTAGAAGCTTTGATGGAGACGGCTCAGGGTCTTTTTCTCGCCCAAAGTGGCCACTGGTAACACCGGCATGTAATTCCTCAGCAACTCAGCACGCATGGCTCTGGGTATCAACACCCCCTGTCACTGCCCACTTCACTCAACTGCCCCAGCGCTTCACTAACAAACTGCTTTGATCCACTCGTAATGTTTCCCACTGGTCCACCAGACATTTTTGTGGTGAGGCTCTCCGCAGCCACGGCCTCCCAACTGGGGCGGTCCACTGGAGCCTCAAGCCACTGGCCCAATGGGAGCAAGGTCAGAATCCTCACGTTGTGCCTACGCCACTCATCATCCCTTTAGTGGAAACATTCCAGCACCTGCAGACGGAGGCACACAGGATCAGAGTCCTTTGGACACAGTGGTGAGCAACTAGCCTCACACGGCGTCGACTCGGGCTGTCAGGTTGCAATGGACACGACTCGGCGGTGGACGATGTGGTAGTGTCTGTTCAAGGCGCCCTAACCACCTTGCCAGCTGACCCTCTGCTACCTTCAGCGACTTCAACCACTGTAGGGCAGCATGGTCAGTCCGGATGGTGAACTCGGCACCGTAGAGGTATGGGTGAAAGTGCTCGAGACTCTTCACCACTGCCAGCAACTCTTTCCTTGTCACACAATAGTTGCGTTCAGGCCTGCTGAACTTGGCACTGTAGTAGGCCACGACATACTCCTTCCCGTCCTTTATCTGTGACAAAACTGCCACGATGCCTTCCACACTAGCGTCAGTGTCCAACAGGTATGGGAGCTTCGGGTCCGGATAGGGCAAGACCGGTGCTTCCATCGGGGCCTTCTTCAGGTTGTCAAATGCATACTGACACGCCTCGTCCCACTGGAAGCCTCCCTTTTCGTGTAAGTCGGTGGAGAGGAGCCGCTACACTGGCGAAGTCCTGTACAAAGGCGGCGGTAGTATGTGCACAAGCCCAGGTAACTCCTGACTTCCGCTACATTGGTGGGAATGGCCACTTCTCCCCCACCGCCACCTTCTGTGGGTCTGTGCGCACACCGTCTTGACTGACTACATGCCCCAGAAATGGCACCCATGCTGGAACATCGAGCATTTCTTGGGGCTCAGTTTGGGGTTTGGGCCCTTTCCTCAACCGCTGTAGTACTTCCTCTAGCCGCTCCAGCTCCTCCTCGAAGGTCTCCCGAAGACGATGACGTCATCAATGTAGACAAGTGCCGTCTTCCAATGCAGGCCATCCAATACCCTCTCCATCAGAACGCTCGAAACAACCAGGGGCATTTGCAGAGACCAAAGGGCCCTGACATTGAATTGTCACAGGCCTTGCCCGAAGGAAAAGGCAGTCTTGGGTTGTCCTCTCCACCATCTCCACCTGGTGAAAAAACCCTACTTCAGGTCGAGTGTGGAGAACCACCTGGCCCCCACCAATGCATCGAGTGTGTCATCAATTCTCGGCAATGGGTATGAGCCTTGATATCATGTCATTCAGTGCCCGGTAGTCCCCACAGAAGCGTTGTGTGCCGTCCTTTTTCTTCACCAGGACTACCGCCTGATGAAACCATGGACTGTCTGACCGTTCACTCACCCCCTGTGCTGCTAGCTCATTGATAGTGCGCTGCATCTCTTCTCGTCTGGTTGGTGCAATACGTCGGGGGGGGCTCTTGATGGGCAAACTACTTCCAGTGTTAATGCGGTGCTTCACTAATCCTGTGTGGCCCAGGTCCCAAATCACCCCTGCTAAACACATCTGCATACTGAGACAGGGTGTGACGCATCTTCTCTGTCTGTGCCTTCCGTCAGGTTAGCGGCGCTCAGGTGCGCCAAGTCCGCGAGGAAGTCGGGCAACGGTCCCACACCAACCAACTCCTCGCTCCCCGACGAAAATCTTCTTTGATGCTCCACTTCCTCACAAGTGCCCAGCTTTGCACCAGCTGGCACCTTTTGGGCCTTATCGGAGAAGTTGGCTACCAACACTGTAAACTAACCCCTCCCCTGGGTCCAACAAGGCTCCGCCCAACCGCTACGCCATCAGCCAGCTGCAAGTTTTGGTTGGGCTCCACGAGGCCCTCTACTCCACGCATCACTCTTGACAGTCGACACCGGATTCTAGACTCTGTCCTAGGGGCAAGGTGCAGTCGTTCAGCTGTAACTACCTCTGCCCCAGCCAACCTCTGGAAGCAAGGGCACATCTTCACCGTGCACCCTCACAGCTTCCGCCCAAGGTCGACACACGCCTTACTCTGTGTCAGGTAGTCAAGGCCCAGCAAGCAGTGCTCGTCCAGATCGGCCACATACACCGGCAGCTGCTGCACCGTGCTGCCCACACCAATACGAGCCTCCACTGGTCCTTTGAGCTGCACGCAATACCCGTGACACCACACAGTCTCTGTGGTGCATCTTGAAGTCGCATAGTGGCCAACATATCAGGCCGCACTAGGGTCTTCTCAGCCCCAGTGTCCCCCTGTCAGGCGGGATGGCTTCCCATCTATTGAGCCTTCACCTGCATCGTGCTGGTTCGACGGCAGCTTACCCAAGTCGGGGCCCGGGAACCGAGGACGGCTGGGTTTCGGCCCCCTTCTCCGCCTTTTCCGCCTGTACCACTTCCTTTGCCCTTTGGACATGCGCTTGGATGGGGGCCATACCTGCCACAGTCCTTGCAGCGCTGCTGGAAGGCTTAGAATCCGTCCGGTTGAGAGGACGTTTCTCCGCTCCCTCTGACATGACTACGTCTGTGCCCTACCTCTCCGCGCCCCAACACAAGCCTTGGAAAGTTCTCGGGCTCACCTTCTCAATGCTATTTTCTCCACTTTAGCCTTCCGGCCCCGGAGGGCACGGCGGGGCTGAGCAGCTGGCCCTAGGCCACTGTTTGCCTTTAGGAAGGCCTCGAACTCAAGGCACCGCCACGCCACCGCAGGTCCTCAGGGTGTGCCTGCTTGACGTAGATTTGGCAGCTGCTGGTCCTGTAAAGCGTCACAAAAGAAATCACGGGCCAGGACCACGATCATCTCTTCCGCAGCCGCAGGGTACGACCTCCTTACCAGCGCCTCCACATCCTGCACCAGCTGGGGCAGTGTCTGCCACGCTCACGAGTCCGCTTCTTCAAGTGGGCCCCATATACCTCGGCCTGGTGGTGGTGCCCGAAACGGCTTTTCAAAGCCTCTGCCACGGTGGTGTAAGAGGCCTGTTGGGATGGCGGCAGATGCCCCAGCACTTCCACCGTGGGGCCCCATAGCCCCTGTTACCAGCTGCAGAGCCTTCTCTTCCTGGCTCCAGCCCTGGGCAGATGCCAGCATTTCAAATTGGGCAAAATAGCCTCCCAGGCCACCTTCCCGTCGTACTCAGCTGGCTTACGCCTCACAGAATGTCTGGAGGCAGGGGCTGCAGGGTGGAGAATGCGTGCCGTGAACTAACACACCCGGGGGAGGAAGGGGGTGAGGGGAGGCAACGAGGCGGTTGGACCGGGTCCGAGTTTGCCGCCCCCTATACCCAAGGGAGCGGTTCCGATGGGTCCCCACCTTCTGCAGCGACCACTGGCTGCGACACGACGCTGCGAGGCCCGGGGGTTTCCTGTCACGGACCCCCAAACAGACCCCAGTAAATATCTGACACTCTGGCATCTGTTGCCCGAACCTCGTCTGCCTTCTCTGCTTTGAACGTTACTACCTCGTGACCGCCGCCTTTCCGCCTTCACTTCCCTCCCTAGGCCCTGAACCTCGCCCTTCAGAGTCTGCACCTCCTCCATCAGTTCACTCTTTACACTGTTGCAGGCCTTGTCGGTGTACTGGGTGAGTCTCCATCTTCACAGATGCAAGATTGCTCTGATGACCTCAACAAGTTGGCAGAACTGTTCCTCTGCCTTCCTTGCCCGCATCTCGACGAGATGGTGCCCCCTGCTCGAATGCCCTCTGTGCCTGCTCTTCTGCCCTTTGTGCCATTTCCTCCCTCATACCGGGCCCGCATGGCAGTGATCAGGTCCATCTGGCTCGGCTTCACCTCACTCGTGCCTGCCTCAGTCATAGACTCCTCTATCATGGCTGCCGCCATCTTTGGACTTGATAAATCGGCGCGTCTCACTGATCAAATATCACAAATCCCACTCCTGACACCAATTGTTACGCCCGGGCCCCCTCGTCTCTCTGCCACCCACACAAGGCAGGCTCGGCAGACGGGTGTTATATACAGGGTCGTGAACACTGAACAGCTCCAAGAGGCACCCAACACCACAGCGTCCCAGAACACCAGGAGAGGAAACGCCAAGTGGCGAGGCAGGCACGAAGTAAACACAAAATGACAGTCTTTCCTTATTTACCAAGTATTTACCCGTACACTTTTCTATAGGCCAATAACAGGGGGGAAACCAGCTTGTCACACAGCACAATACAGCTTATAACAGGGCAACACCAGGTTATTTCTCAGGTCACAAGGGCACACCCGAGGTCTTCACAGGAGGGAGCACCCAACTGCGTCTCCCGGCTTGTTCCTCCGCTCCTCCGCCCTCACAGCCAGTTGCGTCGTGTTTGCCCAGGTCCCTTCATGTTAACACATGTTTCGCACAGAGACAAAGACCCACTGGCGTAGCATTATTATTCCCAATATTAATATTATTATCATCATTATTATCATTATTATTATTATTATTATCATTATTATTAATATTATAATCATTATTATTATTATTATTATTTTATTATTATTATTTATTGTTATAAAATTTTTATTATTATCTATTATGTTATTTATTATTATTTATTATTATTTTTTATTATTTTTATTATTCTTTTCATATTATTATTTTTAATTATTTTATTTTTAAATTTTCAAATTATTATATT
>NW_023662076.1:0-16617 GCF_015228065.2 Penaeus monodon | reverse complement strand
GGACTCCCCCAAATCCCCCCACTACCTGTAGGGGCGCAGTTTACCTCCGTACGACCACGCTGAATGAGAGGGTTAAATTTGGTGAGATGCTTGAGAAGTTGTAGCAGTCAACTTCAGCCCGAGATCAGTCTGGACATTTTTCACAGTAATGCTATAGCCTCACCCCGCCGCCCTTGTGAACCTGACTGTGTTCATGCTCTCACTGTTATCCTGAGATTACCTGTGTAGGTTGGTGGTTAGTGAGAGTGTAACCGATGCGACAGTAGGGGAAGGAAGACCAGGGAAAGACCAGGATCTTATTCTAGTTTTCAGGGGTTTAGAAGCAGGCAAGGAAGGGCCCACAAGGGGGGCTGTATCCCCGGAAACCCCAGGTGCCTTGTGGATCAGTTGGAGGCATTGCGCCTGAGGAGGATATTAAAAGGGGAGTTGGTTGGATGCTGCTACGGAAAGAACAGGGTTTAAAGTGGTCCCACTGTCTTGACATAAAGAACTGCTGATGAGGCATGATGGGAAGACCAGTAGCCACCTGGGGATCAAAGGAAAATGAGAAGCTGAACGGTGTGTTTACTGGGTTGGCCTGCGGCAGGTGTCCAGGAGCGGGCAAGCCTTTTGGAATGTGCGCAAAGAAGGGCCCGCACAGAAGACATTTGCACCCCTGCAACTGTACCAGGCGAGGCCCCCATAGAGGTATGGCTGGGACTTTGGGCCTTTCCCCTGATAAAAGGGGGAAAAAAACAAGTATATTTGTTAGCCATGATTTATTCAAAAAGTGGCCAGGGGCATGTGCTTTTCCAAAACCATAAAGCAGTGACAGACAAAATATTGGTGACAAGTCTTCCCCTAATTTGGGGTCCCAGAAGATTTACATTTTGCCCCGGGGCCCGAAGTTCGAGTCTCGGGTCTTTGGGAAAATGCATTTCTTGGGGTCCAAAAAGGCCCCACTCCACTCCACTGCACCCCAAAGTGAGGCCCTGCTAGAGAGTTTTCACTGCCCCCCCTTTGTCACATATTTAAGCTTGCAAGGAGGATCAGCACACTTGGGGGGAGTGGGTCCATACTGCTGATGGCATACTGTTTGATTGATTGATTTTTTAAAATATCTGCCGGTAAACGGGTAAGGTCATTAGTGGTGAATCCCTTGTTAAATGAAATATTAAAATGTTAAAATTTTAAGAATCTATCAACAGATATTTAAAATAAAAATAAACAAATAAAAAACAAAGCATAATATTATACTTAAGGTTTTAAAATTATTAAAAACTTTATGAAAATTTAAATTTTATTAAAAATTTTAGTCGCCAAAGGGAAAAAACAATAAGCCCCCCCCCCCCCCCCCCCTCTATGTAAAATCCTCCCCCAATACTTTCTTAATGTAATGGGGGAGACAAGAACATACGTCTTGGTCTGAGAAGTTGCAATCTTTCCACTACAGTCGATCTTTAAAGGCTTTTGGCATCCCCACAAAGGGTTTGGGACTTTTACCCATCATCGGCCCAGAGTCAGTCTTGTTTTGGGATGGGCTAGTCACCCAACTGCCAAGTCACTCAAATCTCTGCGTTTATTTTGGAGATATCCCTCCTTTGTTCCTTCCCATTATCGCGAAGACAACTCCTGATGCGGGGTTTCAGGTCGGTGGTGGGAGAAAAAAACGGCATGACAAGGCTGAGCGGCAGCTCCTTGGTTTTCTGATCAGCCGCTCTTTCCCCATCCCCCAACATGCGTGGCCCCCCCAAACCAGTATCTTTTACGTTTTGACATCAGTGCAAGCCAATTTGAACCTCCCTCATTTTGGTGTGATGAGTTTAAGCTCTTTTTGCTGCAAGGCACTACGAGAGTCACAAATATCACAAAGAAGGTTTCATAAGATCTCTGTCATTTAACTGCGCAAGGGGGGCATGAACTCGCGTGAAGATCGAGGCTGCTAGAGAAAGACTACAGATGCGTCTTCCTTTGCTCACTGCTGCAAAGCCCACCCCTTTTTCAGATTTCGAACATCTGATATTTTGCGTCCGATCCTTAGTACTTAGAAAGGCGAAAAAATCTCTCTGACTTTGTTCAGATCTCTCCCCTTTCCCCAATTCCGACCAAATCCAGCTGACTGATTAGCCCAAGGGGGGGGAATTTGGGGGAACCCCAAACAGCCAGAACCTTAGTGAGATTTAAAAAATTAAGTTTTTTAAAAAGTTTCCCATTCCCCCACCATGGGAAAGGCTACCCTCAAGGGGGTTAAAAACCCAAATTTGGATGTAGGAGACCCCCGGAACCCTTTTGTAGTCCTGTAGAAAAATCGGGTTTCATGTATTTCCGGTGTAATGAAAGAGGGGGTTCTCCACTCTCAGATACGGGGGATCCGGGTGAACCCCTGAAACCCCAGTAAGTTTCTGAGAGTTCATTATAAAAACCGGTCCAACATCCGGAGAACAGGGGGATTGCAGGAAAAGCTTCACATCCATAGTCAAGCTTATACGAATAAGCGCTCGGAAAAAAACCGTAGAAGCTTTGTGCGGTCTGCACCCCAAGATAGATGTGAAAGAAACCCCAAAAAAACTAGGTTTTTTGTACCCTTTCATTTTTAACGTTTGAGTGAGGCACCATGAAAGTCTTGAGTCAAAAATTAGACCCAAGACTTCACCTCTTGGACAAATTGCAGGGGTTTGCTCCTAAATAAAAGGGGAAAGGGATGAAACTTTCCCTTTTGGGAAATGTATAGCCATGGTCTTGTTTGGAAAAAAATTTTGAACCCAGATATGTTGCCCACTGTACAACTGATTTATTGGCGGGGCCCAAATCCCGGTCCTTGACATCCTGAAGTCTCCACAACAGTTAAAGCACCACTGTTCTGGCCCCCTTTGGGGGAACAACCTTTACAATGTCATTTATAGCAAGGGGCAAACGGGGTCCACTTAAGACACCCCCTTGTGGGCCCCCTCCCAGCTGATTTCCCGGGTTAGCAAACTTTTTCCTACCTGAACTCTAAATCCTGCAGCAAGGAAGCTTTGTATAAAAGTGGTAATGCTCCTTTTAAACCAATGTCTACAGCTTATGAGTTTTGCCATGCTTCCAAGTAGTATCAAACCCTTTCAAGGTCAAAAAGACGCTATCATGGATAGAAAGGAAGCTTTGTAGAAAGTAGGTAATGCCCTTTTAAAACCCCAATGTCAACAGCTTAGAGTATGCCATGCCCCAAAGTAGTATCGTAACCCTTTTTAAAGGGTCAAAGAAGACTGCAACATGTGATGTGCTGTGTAAAGGGAAATTTCCGTATAGCGTTTCCATCCTCAAAAGTGATCTGTGGTTGATCTTAATTTTCTAAAGCCATATTGATAGGGGGTAAATTTTTTCTTTTTCCAGCAGCCATGTCAACCGAAGTTGACCTTTTTCTCCATCAGTTTGCAGATGAGCGGTGAGGGAAATTGGTTTTAAATTTTCCTGGTGCGGAAGCATCTTTGCCGGGTTTAGGAACAGGAATGATTATAGTTTCTTCCATGTGGAGGCACTGTGCCCTCTTATGGCCTATTAAATGGGGTTTAAACGGAAATTTCTGGGAGCCTCTGTAAGTGAGATATCATTTGGTAGGGAAAATCCCGTCACTTCCGGGGGCAGTTTACGGCAGAGCTGCAAAGCAGAGTCCATCTCCTTGCGCAAAAAGGAAGTTATATGGAAGTTCTGCTGCAGCCCTATGAAGAACGACATGGGTGTTGTTCTTTTCCCGCCGAAAAGTGGAAAACGAGAGGTAAGATGTCCAGAGGAGATCTTGCCATGGATTAGCTAGTTCTTTTGCAAAAAATTTTTTTATCTGTGAGTTTATGCCATCTATTTTTCAGAGCAGGGGGGACATGGTAGTTTTTCCAGCGATTTACGAACCTTGTCCCATACCCAGCAAAGGATCCCGGGTTTAATCGAGGAAAATACGCTCCACGAGCCCGTCTAGCCCCCTTTAGCAAAAACGCGCCTGGCCTTGGCTCGGGTATTCTTGAAATTTGATCAAGGTTAAAATGCTGGGGCGTCGTTTCATTTCCCTTTAATGCAGCTTTTTCTTGATCTGACAGCTTGTGGACTCATCAGACCACCTGTTACTGGAGGTCTACGGAAATGCCGCATTTTCGGAATGTATGCTTTGCTGAAAGGTGAATCGTGAGTGAGGTGTTTAACAGATTTTAAAACAGGGAAAAATTTAAAGATCTTTGAAATTTATGCATTTTGATCTAAAAAGATTCCAGTCCGCATGTTCAAGTCGCCATTTGCACCTTTGGCTGGAATACCATTCACCCCCCAAAAAAGTATTGGAAAGGGGTCACTTCAATGCAAGTTTTCCCATGACCCCCAAGTGAAGTTCAACGTAAAATCAGGGAGCCTTTTGATAGGTCTATATTGGAGAAGTCCCATTTTAAATTTTTGGAAAATGGGGGGGAGTGTCAGTTAGTAAAACTGCATCTACTTTAAGAACAAGGCTCCAAGGCCCTTCCCTCGGGGGTTGCAAAAAAGGTCCCCCCAGAGGTGAGCCGACCTTTGAAATCTCCCAAGAGTAGAAATGGATGTGGCAACTGCCCAAGTGATCTTTAAAAATCATTAATTTTGAGATTAGGGGAGGAAGGTAGAGGGATGCAACAGGAAAGGGTGTGTAAACCCTATTCTCACACCCTTCACCTGCATTTGTCTGCAGGTGGATGGCCTGGAAGGGAATATCTTGATCCCATTATGCTATCCTCCATGAGGCCCTTTGTCAAAGGTTCCTAATGGGCTGAATTTGGGAACCCTCTCGGGAAAAAGGGGACGTTTTTCCCGGTCATAACCTCTTGTGGGCATACAAAAAACTGGGTTCCATGAAGCTATAAGAGGGTTGCAGTTCTTCCCTTTTTTGCTGAATTCCTGACATTTCCCATTGGATTAGGGTATCCGTTCTTTTTTATTTTTTCATAAGGTGTTTGGCCACCTTGGCAAAGTTTGCCTCACCCCTTTAGGTACCCCTTTCCCAGGACCCGGGAGTCCCTTTTTAAGGTTTGTTTCCCTGTGGAACATTTTTCCACAGGTTTCCTTGGGGAAAGGTCGGGTTTTTCTTTACCGGAAAAGGACGGACCTGACCCTTTGTTCAGGGGCATTCTGTCTAGCAGAGAGGCCCTGGGATGTTGTGCAGCTGGAGTCTTTTGGACGGTTCGGGTTTCCCTTTGCCGGGGAAAAGGGCGTGCCTGAGCCTTTACTTTAGGAGTATTCTGCCTGCAGCAGGGGGCCCCCTGGGGCCCTAACGGTGACAGCGGAGCGTACCTTTTGGGGCCTTGGACCCTTGCCTGATGGCTAAAAAGACTTTACTTTGGGAGGAGGAGTCTTTTAAAGGACCCCTCACTCCTACTCCGTTTTGGTGGAAAACTTACCAGAGGCAGTGCAGCAATTGGGACTGGGTTTTAGAGGAAGTGGAGAGTGTGTGCTGAAGAAGCATTGGGGGGCAAGGGTTGGGGGGGAAGGGAGGATGGGCTGAACCGAAGCAAAGGCCCTCCCTGGCTGTGAAAAACAGACACGGGCACGTCGTTTTCCCTCGGGAAAAAACTAACTTTCCCCTTGCTCTTATTCCCAATATTTCCTTTTTAAAATTTTTGTACCTTTTACTTGTTTGAAGAAGCTTCATGGCTTCTTTGCAGTGGTAAAGCTATTGGACCGGACATTTGTCATCCCCTGATGCCCTGTTGTCCCACACTTTACTCATACTCTTGGTTGTCCTTTTTCTTTAAAAGGGCAAGATTTGGCCCCATCCCCAAACCTTGGCAGGGAAGCACCGATGGGGTTGGCACATAGGTTTTACCTTGAGGGGTACCAGCTAACTTAACCGATTCGGGAAAGGGCTAAGTTTTAAAAGTTAGAAGGTGGTGTCGATGCCAAACAAACTTTCTTCAAAAACGTTTTACTGCCACTACCTTAAAAATTCTTGTTCGTCTTAACAGTTTCCCCAGAATACCTCATCAGGTCTCGGGAAAAGAAAATTTCCCCTTTACACTGTTTGAGGGTTTTTGAGGAGAGCATGAAACTTGAGCCCCAGGAATTTTCAATCGCACGCAGCGGTACTCTCGTCGGGTGACGAAACCTAAACATCAGTCTCCATCTCGCTGTGGGGTGTACGAGGATCACGTTGACTACTTCAACTTTTTTCCGATGAACCTCAAAAAAATGTCAAGATCATTTTAACACCACAATGGTCTTCATACAGGTACTTCTAATAAAATACTTTCATTTTTCCCGGGTAAGATCTCTTAGGGTTTGAGGAGGACTTTTCCCTTTACCTGGTTTGGGGACCGGGAAAACCATTCGACCCATTCTTCCCCTTTGGAAGTGGAAAGGTTCCAATGACGTTGTTTTCAGAGGAATGGTCGAGGGATTGCGCAGGTTTTCAGGGAAAAGAGCTGATCTTTGTAAATTTGTAGTACTCATAAAAATTTTAAATTCTTCATTTCCTCCCCCCCCCACCACAGGGAGCCCAAGAGGGGAAGCTCTATTGGGGTTAAAAATTTCCCCCAAACAGCCACGGGGAATGGGGAAAATATACGCGCCACTTTTACAGTACTGAGGGGCAGTCGGGGGGGACCTATGCGCTACCGACTAAATAGTGCCTGTTTGACCCTAGCCATATTTGACCAGCCGATTATTTGCCCGGGGCCCTTTGATAAGCCACCCAAAACCCAGAAAAAAGGACCAAAGAGGTGTGTTGCTAGCTGCGGGGCGCAGCGTGCGTTTGTCACCTCCAGGCCCCGTTCCGGGTAATACGGGACGCCCGCACGGCAAACACATGGGGGAGAGTTCTCCTGGTCCAAGAGGAATGAACCAGGGGGGGTACACCATCCCCTCTCATAGGCCTTGGGAAACAGGAACCATTTTTCTAAAACCCTCACTGGGACCCCTCCAGTATGGGTACCCCTTGGTCCGCTCACCAGATCATTGGGACCTCAAGCCCCCCACCGCGGAAAGGGCGGCTTCCGTTAGGGGGGACGTGACCGAGATGGGACGAGCATTGGGACGGGGGAGGGCGAGCAACAGACGCAATGGGACCATGACCCAGGTCTTTGGGCACCCCTTGGGGCCCTCCCAATCTACCGCCGCCCACAGAGCGCCCCCAGCGGAGCGAAGACACCCGCGCTGGATAAAAGATTTTGTGTTTCTGAAAAACTGATTTACAATTCGGTTATTTTTGTTTGAAAGAATTTTGTTTTTTCCTGAGGACTAAATTTATATAAATTTTCTTTTTTTTTTTCATTTTTTGGGTATTCGAGAGAGGGGTCGTTGTTTGATGGGGGGGATAGTGTCCCCAGTGGCACTAAGAAAAGGTGACCGGGCTGTGTTAACATAAAGGGGACCTGGGCAAACATGCGAATAGCTATGAGCGGAGGAGCGGGGGAAAAACAACCCAAGGAGACTGATTTGGGTTTGCTGTCCTGTAAAAGACCTCGTGTGTCCCCTTTTGTGAGTGATAAATTTTGGTTTTGCCCTGTTATAAGCTGTATCGTGCAGTGTGAATGGGGTTTCCCCGTATTGGTCTATAGAAAAGTGTACAGGTAAAAATTTGTGTAAATAAAGGAAAGACTGTCATTTTGGTTTATTCGTGCCCGCCCGCCACCGGCTTTTCCTTCGGGGTGTTGGGACGCTGTGGTGCCGGTGCCTGGGGGAGGTTCAGTGTTCACGACCTTGGATAGCATGCCGTCTGCCTACCCTGCCTTGTTTTGGGCAGAGAGACGAGGGGGTCGGGTAACAATATTATTCTGAATTTCCAATTAATAAAGAAATTCACAAAAAAAACCTAGCAGTTTGACTATAGTGCTAAAAGAATATGAAAAATATTCAAACCTTTAAAAAAAAAAAATAAAATTTGGAGGGCCCAAAATTTTAAAAAAATTTTGTAGAAAATAAGTTTTGTTAACTAAAAAAAACCATTATGTCCTTCAATACGCATGGATGTTTTCCATTTGTAAGTGGCATTACAGATAATATATGAATATTTATAGACAATTGAAGAATGTGAGGACTTGGGAATTCCACCTCTGAATTTTAAAAAATTACTAATAGAATGAGGTGCTGTTATACAATTTTTAAAGGGTGAAGTGGAATAATGTTTTAATTAGGTTTGATAATTTTTCTTTTAACTAATCGACCTAGGTAAGGTAGTTTACATATATACAGTATATATATATATAATAATAATATATATAATATAAAAATATAATATATAGTATATATATGTATATTAAATATATAATAATTTTAAAATATATATATAATATAATATAATATTTTAACATGTATATAGTAAAAATACCCTTTCCCAGGGCGATTTGTTACAAGAGGGAAAATTATCAAACCTAATTAAAAATTTTTCCCGTCATCCCAAAATTGTATATACAGCACCCATTTTTATAGTAAAATTTATTCAAATTCAGAGGTGGAATTCCCAAGTCCTCACATTCTTCAATTGTCTATAAATATTCATATATTATCTGTAATGCCACTTACAAATGGAAAACATCCATGCGTATTGAAGGACATAATGGTTTTTCAGTTAACAAAACATTATTTTTCTACAAAGGTTTTTGAAATTTTGGACTCCTCTCAATTTGATTTTGTTGTTAATGGTTTCGTAAATATTTTGCATATTCTGTTTAGCACTGATAGTCAAACTGCATAGGTTATTTCTGTGATTTCTTATATTAATTGGAAATGTCTAGAATAATATTGTTACGCCGACCGCCTCGTCTCTCTGCCACCAACACAAGGCAGGTAGGCAGACGGGATGTACCCCAGGGCGTGAACACGAACAGTCCCAAGGCACGAGCACCCCAGGCCCAGAACACCACGAAGGAAACGCCAGGTGGGGAGGCAGGGGACGAAAATAAAAAACAAAAGACAGTCTTTCCTTTTTTTAAACAAGTTATTTTCCTGTACACTTTTCTTAGACACAATACAGGGGGGAAAAAACCCGCAGTCACACTGCAGATACAGCTTTAAACAGGGCAACACAAAATTTATCAGCTCACAAGGGCACACACGAGGCTTCAAGGAGCAGCCCCCAATCGTCTCTCTTGCTTGTTCCTCCGCCCCCCGCTCATAGTAGTTTCCATTTTGCCCGGTCCCTTAAAGTTAAAAAAAATGCCCCGGTATCCTTTTTTTAGTGCCACTGGGGTAGCATATCCCCCCTATCAAGCAGACGACCCTCTGTCTGAATACCTAAATTGAAACAAAAAACAGAAAATTTATATAAAATTTGTCCCAGGAACAAACAAAATTTTTCAAAAAAAAGAACCGTAATTTTTAAATCAGTTCTAGAAAACAAAAAGTCTTCATCCAGCGCGGGTCTTCGCTCTCGCTGGGGTTTGCTCTGTGGGGGCGGAGGGTTTGGGTGGCACCCAGAGGGGTGCCCAAAGACCTGGGTCATGGCACCATTAGTCGTTGCATCGCCCTACCGTCCAAATGCTCGTCCTCATCTCGGTCAGCGTCCCCCCAACGAAGCCCCCCTTGCCGCGGTGGGGGGGTTGAGGTCCCAATGATTGGGAGCCGGCCAGAGGGCTACCCATATGGAGGGGTCACCAGTGAGGGTTGAGACAAAAAAGGTTCCCGGGCACCAAGGCCTATAGAGGGGGTGGTGTACCCACCCCCGGTTTATTCCATCTTGGACCAGGGGGAACTTCCCCCATGTGTTTTTCCCTGCGTTGGGTCCCGTATTTCAGGAGACAGGAGCCTGGAGGTTGAGCAAAAGCGCACGCTGCGCCCGCAGCTAGCAACACACCTCTTTTGGTCCTTTATTTGGTTTGATGGGTGGCTTGATCAAGGCCCCGGGCAAATCAATCGGTGGTCAAATATGGTAGGGTAAGAGGCACTTTCGTCGGTAGCGCATGGTCCCGCGCTGCCACAGTACTAAAGGGCCGATATTTCCCCATTACCCCTGTGGCTGTTTGGGGGATTTTGAACCCAACTAGAGTTCCCTCGTTGGACTCCATGAGGGGGGGGGGGTAGAAAAGAAAAAATTTAAATTTTTTATGAGTACTACAAATTTTCAAAGATTAGCTCTCCCTGAAGACCCGGCAATCCCCCGACCTTTTTTGGAAAAACACACGTCACCTGGAACCTTTCCAGCTTCCAAAGGGCAAAAATGGGAATCGTAATGGGTTCCCCCGGGTCCCAAACCAGGTAAGAAGGGGGAAAAGTCCTCCCAATCACTAAGGAGATCTTATGGTAAAAATGAAAGGGATTTCAATAGAAGTACCCGGGAGTGAGACCATTGATGGTGTATCAATCATGGATCTTGACATTTTTTAGGTTATCGGAAAAAGTTGAAGTATGTAACGTGATCCTCGTACACCCCACAGCGGATGGTAGATGATAGTTGGGTTTTTACAGACGAGAGTGACCTCTGCGGCGATATGCAAAATTTTTGGGGGTCAAGTTCATGCTCCCTTTACAAAACCCCCAACAGTGTAAAGGAATTGTCTTTTCCCCGGGCCCATGAGGTATTTTGAGGGGAAAATTTTAAGACGAACTAGAGAATTTTAGGTAGTGGCAGTTTAAAAAAGTTTTTGGGGAAAAAAGTTGATGGGGTTTGGAAAGGACACCCGCTCTTCTAAAATTTTTTAAACATTGTCCTTCCAGAATCGGTTAAGTTTGCATGGTACCACCTCAATAAAAACCATATGGCCCAACCCTAGCGGTGCTTCCACTGCCCAAAGGGTTTTGGGCATGGAGCCAACTCTTGCCGTTTTAAAGAAAAGGACAACCAAGAGTATGTGTAAAGTGTGGTACAACAGGTCTCAAGGAGATGACAACTGTCCCGGTCCAAAATGCTGTTACCCCTGCAAAGAAGCTATGAAGCTTTTTCAAAGCAAGAAAAAAGGTAAAAATTGAAAAGGAAGTATTGGTAATAAGGAGCAAGGAGAAAGTTAGTTTTTCCCGAGGGAAGCGACGTGCCGTGTGCTGTTTTCCCCCAGCCAGGGGAGGCCTTTGCTTCGGTTCTAGCCCATCCTCCTTCCCACCCAACCCTTTTCCCTCCAATGCTTTTACAGCACACCTCTGCCCCTTCCCCAAACCTAGTCCCAAGTTTTCTGACATGCCCCTTTGGGAAGTTTTTCCACCAGAAAAGGAAATAGGAGTGAGGGGTCTATTGAAGAGACTCCCCCTCCCAAAGTAAAGTTTTGGGGCCATCAGGCAAGGGTCCAGAGGCCCAAACCCGGGACAGCTCCCGCTGCACCGTTGAGGCCTCAGGGGCCCCTGCGTAGGGGAGAATACTTAAAGTAAAAGGGGTCAGGCACCCCTTTGCCAGGCAAAGGAATCCCGAACCGTCCAAAAGACTCCAGCGCCACAACATCCACAGGGGCCTCTGCTGCTAGACAGAATGCCCTGAAGCAAAGGTCAGGTCCTCCTTTGCCAGGTAAAGAAACCTGAACCTGTCCAAGGGAAACCTGTGGAAACTGTTCCACAGGAAAAACCCTTAAAAAAAATACCCCAGGATCCTGGAAAGGAAGCTAAAGGGGGGGCAAACTTGACCACAGGTGCTGCCAAAAAAAACCCCTTTTGAAGAAATTAAAAAGAACTGGATACCCTAACCCAAAGGAAAATGTCAGGGAATTTATGCAAAATGGGAAGAACTGCAAAATCTTTTAGCTTCATGGAACCCAGTTTTTGATGCCACAAGGGTTATGACCCCGGAAAATCGTCCCATTTTCCCGAGAGGATTTCCCAAATTCAAGCCCATTATGGAACCCTTTTACAAGGGGCCCCATGGAGGAGTAGCAGTAATGGTACGTCAAAATATTTCCCCTTTCCCGGCCATCCACCCCAGACAACATGCAGGTGAAGGCTGTGAGAAAGGCTTTACAGCCTTCATGTTGCATCCATCTACCTTCCCCACATAAACTCAACATTAAAAGATTTTAAAGATTACTTGGGCAGTTGCCACATCCATTCTACTCTTGGGAGATTTCAAGGTCGGGGGTACCTCGGGGAGACATTTTTGGAACCCCGAGGAAGGGGGTTTGGGGTCCTGTTCTAAGAGTAGATGCAGTTTTTCTGAACAATGACACTCCCCCCACATTTCCAAAATTTAAAAAGGGACATTCTCCAATATAGACCATCAATAGGTCACTGATTTACAGTTGAACTTCACTTGGGAGGTCATGGAAGATTGCAGGAAGTGGGGCCCCTTTCCAATACTTTTGGAGGAGGTGAATGGTATTCCAGCCAATGGAGGCAGAGATGCGACCTTTAACATGCGGACTGGAATCTTTTTAGATCAACTGCAGTTTGCAAGATCTGTGAATGATTTCCAGGTATTAAGATGCTGTAAACACCTCACATCACAAATTTACCCTGCAGCAGAAGATACATTTCCCCCAAAAGTAGCGGCCTTACCGAGACCTCCAGTAACATGGTGGTCTGATGAGTGCCAAAAAGCGTCAGACAAGAAAAGCTGCATTAAGGGGAAATGAAACGACGCCCCCCGCTTGTAACCTTTATCAATTACAAGAATACCCGAGCCAAGGCCGGCGCGTCTAAAGGAGGGTAGACGGACGTGGGAGACAGTATGTCTCCCGATTAAATCTGGGACTCCCTAGATGGGTATGGACAAGGTGCGTAAGATGTGGGGGAAAGAGATATCCTGTCCAACCCTCTGAAGATAGATGGCATAAACATCACAGTAAAAAGATGTGCAAATGAACTAGCTAAATCCCTGGCAGAGATCTCCTTGGGCATTTTCATGCCGATTCTCCCCTTTTTAGGCGGAAAAAGAACAACACCCAGGTCGTTCTTTTGTAGGACTGCAGCGAACTTCCATATAACTTGCCATTTTTTCGCAAGGAGATGGATCTGCTTTGCAGCTCGCCGTAAGACTGCCCCAGGAAGTGACGGTATTTCCCTACCAAATGATATTCTCACTTTCCAGAGACTCCAAAATTTCCCGTTAGACTATTTATAGGACCCATGAGGGGCACAGTGCCCTCCACATGGAGGAGAAGCTATAATCATTTCTGTTCCTAAAACCCGGCAAAGGTTCCCCACCAGGAAATTACAGACCAATTTCCCCACAGCGCATCTGCAAGCTGATGGAGAAAATGGGCAACTTCAGGTTGGGCATGGCTGTAAAAGGAAAACAGTTGACCCATATCAATTGCTTTAGAAAATTAAAATCAACCCAGATGCACTTGTGAGGTGGAAAATGCATACGGAATTCCTTCCACGCGACATCACAGTTTGCCCGTCTTCTTTGACCTGAAAAGGCTTACGATACTACTTGGAAGCATGGCATACTCAGAAGCTGTTTTACTTGGTTTTAAGAGGAGCAACCTATTTATACAAAGCTTTCCTTTCTACACATGATAGCAGTCTTCTTTGACCTTGAAAAGGTTACGATACTTTGGAAGATTGGGAATCATGAAAACTGTATGACATTGGTTAAGAGGAGCATTCCTACTTTATACAAAGCTTTCCTTTCGAAGGGAAATTTAAGTTAGGTAGGAAACAGTTGTCCAACCCGGAAGATCAGTGGGGAAGGGGGCCCCCAAGGGAGTGTCTTTAAATGGGACCCTGTTTTCCATTTCTTAAATGACATTTTAAAAGGGTTTTTTCCAAGTTTCGTCTCAGTAATCTGTATGTGGATGACTTTACACTGTACGCTCAGGAGGAAACTTACAGGGGGTGCAAGGACGCATGCCCGATGCAATAAATCAGGGTTTTACAGTGGGCAACATATCATGGGTTCAAATTTTTTCCCGAAGACAGGCTATACCTTTCACAAACGAGGAAAAGTTTCATCTTTCCCCCTATTTTGGAGCAAAACCCCCTGCAATTGTCCCAAAAGGGGAATATTGGGGCTAATTTTTGACTCAAGACTTACATGGGTGCCTCCATCAAACAGTTAAAAGGGAAAGGGAAAAAAAGACCTAGATTTTTGGGGGTTCTTCACATCTATCTTGGGGTGCAGACCCCACAACGTTCTACGGTTTTTCCCAGCGCTTATTCGTATAATTTTACTATGGATGTGAAGCTTATTCACGCAACTCCCCCTGTTCTCCGGATGTTGGGCTCGGTTAAATGAAGTTAGAAAACTGTAATGGGGCTTTCAGGTCTTCACCGTGGAGTCCCGTTGCTGGAGGGAGAACCACCTCTTTTTATTACACCGGGGGTACATGAAACCTGATTAACAGAGACTACAAAGGTTCGGGATCTCCCACTCCAGATTTGGTTTTTAACCCCCTTTGGGGTGCCGATCCTAGGTAGGAGAAGGGAATCTTGAGAAGAAAATTAAAATTTTAAATCTCACTAGGTTCGGCTGTTTTGGGGTTCCCCAATTCCCCCCTTTGGGCAATCAATCGAGCTGGATTTGGGCGGAATTGGGAAAGGGGGGAGATCTGAAGCAGAAGTCAGAGAGATTTTTCAGCACATTTTTAAGTACTAAGGATCGGACGCAATAATACAGATGGTTCGAAATCTGAAAAAGGGGGGCTTTTTTTTTTTAGCAGTGACAGAAGGAAGACTGCATCGGTAGTTTTCTCTAGCAGCCTCGATCTTACTGCCCGAGTTACATGCCCTCCTTGCAGCAGTTAAGATGACTAGAGTTTATGAACCATTTATTGTGATATATTGTGACTCTCGTAGTGCCCGCAAGCAATCAAAAGTTAAACTCATACATCCAAAAGTGAGGGGGGTTCAAAATTGGCTTGCACTGATGTCAACACGTAAAAAAAATGACTGTGTTTGGGGGCCAGCGCATGTTGGTGTCAGTGGGGGAAAGGCGAGCTGATCAGAAAAACCAAAGGGAGCTGCCGTCAGCCCTTTTCATGCTCGTTTTTTTCTCCCACACACCGACCTGAAACCCCGCATCGGGGGTTTTTTTCGCGATAAAGGAAGGAACAAGGAGGCTTTTCCCAGAAAAAAACTCGAGAGATTTGAGATGACCCCTTTGGGAGTTGGGTGACTGATCCCTCCCAACACAAGATGATCTGGGCCCCAGATGGCTAAAAGCAAAGCACTTTTTGGGGATGCCAAGAGCCTTTAAAAGATCGCAATGTAGTGGGAAAAAGTGCAACATTTTCAGACCAAAAAACGTATGTTCTTTTCTCCCCCATATCTTGAAGAATGTATTGGGGGAGGGTTGGACATAGAGGGTTTATTTGTTTCCTTAGGCAGACTAAATTTTTTAAAAAAATTATTATGCATAATGTTTAGAATAATTTTATCAATTAGAGTTTAAAATTATGCTTTGATTTTTTATTTTTTTATTGTTTTATAAGATATCTGTTTATAGATTTTTAAAGTTTTAACATTTTTTAAATTTTATTTAACAAAGGGATTTACCATAATACCTTACCCGTTGACGCGGAGATAATTTTAAAAAATCAAACCAAAACAATCAGTATCCATCAGAGTATGGGACCACTCACCCCCAAGTGTGCGATCCCCCCTTGCAATGCTTAAATAGTGTGAAAAGGGGTGGCAGTGAATCTCTCTAGCATGCCATCACTTTGGGGGGGAGTGGAGGGAGGGGCCTTTGGACCCCAAGAAGGTGACATTTTTCCCTTTTAAAAACCCCAGACTCGAACTCTGGCCTCGGTCGAATGAAAATTTCTGGGACCCCCAATTAGGTGAAGACTTGTCACCCAAAAATTTGCTACTGTCATGCCATGTTCGGAAAAGCACATGCCTTGGCCCCTTTTGGGAAAAAAAATGGCACACAAATATACTTGTTTCCCCCCTTTCAGTGCAGGGGAAAAGGGCCAGCAATGTCCAAGCCAACGCTCTATGGGGCCCCCAGCCTGGTACAGTTGCAGGAGTGCACGTGTTTCTTTGGGGGGCCCCCTTTTTTGCAGCACATATCCAACAGGTCTTGCACGCTCTGGACATCCCGCCGCAGGCCAACCCCGTAAACACACCGTTGCAGCTTCTCCCTTTTCCTCTTGATCCCCAGGTGGACTGGTCTTTCCCATCATGATCTCATCAGCGTTCTTCATGTCAAGACAGTGGGACCCTATTTAAAACCCCTGTTTTTTCCAGTAGCGCACCAACCAAAAACCATTTTAATATCCATCCTCGGCGCAAGCCCCAACTGGGTCCCCAAGGCACCTGGGGGTTCCGGGGTACACCCCATTTTGGGGCCCTTCCGCCTGCTTTAACCAAAGAATAACTAGAATAAGATCCTGGTCTTTTTGCGGGCTTCTTCCACCCACTGTCAGCATCGGTTACCTCTCACTAACCACCAACCTACGACAGGTAATTCAGGATAACAGTGAGAGCAGTGAAAAAAGTCAGGTTCACAAGGACGGCGGCTGAGGGATGAGCATTCTGTGAAAAATGTCCAGATGATGGACATGATAGTTGCACTGCTACAAATTTTCAAGCCCCTCACCCAAATTTAAACCATCTCATGGCAGCGTGGTTGTAGGATGGGAAAAGCGCCCCCAAAAGGGAGTGGTGGATGTGGGTGAGTCCTTTTTATCACAGTACTTCAAATGAACCCGTACGTTTTTCAGGCTTGGAAAAAATTGGAGCTGTAGTGGCCTCAAAAATACTCCTGGCCCTTTGTGAGCTGTGACAAGACCATGCCAACACCTTTCCGACGGCATCTGTGTCCGAATTAAAAGGGGAGGCTGGGGTCTGGGT
>NW_023662075.1:10129-16617 GCF_015228065.2 Penaeus monodon | reverse complement strand
ATTCTAAAAAAAGGGATAAGCTAAAACGAGTAGTTTAAAAAAATGTAAAAGTGAGTAAATATATGTTATAACTGTTACCATATTCCTTTCCCCATCAAGCTGATCAAACCCCTAAAGTTTGTTCGCCCGAAAACGAAAACAAAGTTTTCTTACATTTTATTTGCTTTTCCTTTTTTAGTCATGAAACGATTGTGGAACTTTTAATTACATGTAAATTTTTAAAACAATGGGGTGCTTTTACGTCCTCCTTAGCTGCAGCTCAATTTAAGCTAAATTGTTATCGAGGAAAATGTTTGGAAAAGAAATAGACAAATATCCACGATACTGGGTTTTTTTCTCGTTAGTATAAAGGAAAGGCATTCCCCATCTACTCATAGTTTAAATTTTCACGCTCTTTCCCCGTGGGATTCATGGACACTCGGTGTCTATGGAGCTAATTTGCACATCCTTTTAGGGGGTCGTGTGACAGGTTTGGGTTTTAGCATGGCCTCGATTTCATCCCCGGAGTGCCCGGGGTTTGACCCTGGTTAGGGGGGGTTGTTTTTTACAAATTCAATGCGGCATTGCTTATTCCATTTTTCTATCAATATTACACCATCTGCGTGTGTGGGTGTGTGTGTGGTGTGGTGTGTGGTGTGTGGGTGTGTGTGTGTGTGTGGTGTGTGTGTGTGTGTGTGTTGAGGAACGGCTAGGCGATACGTTTGGATCAGCGGTCGCAGGATTCCCGAACGAGGTCGAAAAAAACAACGAACTGCCCCAGGACTCCGACCCCGGTTTTTCCCTCGGGGTTTGTTTCCCGATCCGGCATTGTGAATGTGTGCTTTGTATATTCATACACGAAAGCTGGTGAAAAAAACCAAGGTCTACGCCGCCCTTTGGGATCCGTCAGCTTCGTGAAGAGGGGGACCCCTGTGAAAGGCCAAAGTTTGCTCTTCACATTTTTTCCCCGGGCTTTTAACTCAATCTATAGGGAGGGGTAGAGACAGTAAGCCATATTTGACATTTGATGGGGTTTTTATATAATAGTAATACAACATACATACAATAATATATTATATATTATATAATATATATATATATATATATTATATATATATATTACACACACACACACCACTCACACACAAAACCCCACACACCACACACACACAACAACCAACACCCCAAAAACACACACAATATATATATATATATATATATATATATATATATATATATATAATCTCATCACATCAAGGGGCTAACGCCGAGGGGGCGCAGGGCCGCACCCCCCCTTTCGTTTCCACCCACGAGGACCCCTCGAGGGAGTCTCCGGGCAGGCAACGGCCCATCTCTAGTTCTCACGACAGGTCTCGCGAGTGCCCAACCCACATCTCCAGGACGCCCCACAGGCCCTCCCCCAGGGTGTCTCGAGAGAGAAAACCCGGGTGAGCAGGGTCGCCCATGGGGAGGCGGCTAGGTGGCCATTGCCTGATTTGGCGACCCCGGGGATTATGAAGTAACAGGCCCCATCCCGGTCTCACGGGAAAAACCGCGGTGGACCGTGGTCCTCCCAAACTGTACCCCATGATCCGGCAAAGGGGGATTGTTACAAAAGGCATCAAGGGAGACTCAAGGCACTGGATAGATCCGGTTTCGCTTCCATAGAGCAAAACGGGAAGTATCAAGGCCTAAAGACACGCAGCTTGGTCCTTTTGCATAGGTACCAAACACTCCAAATGCTTTTGTTATCGAGTTCAGGCCCCTTTTTGCCAGACCAATCCGTTATGATTTTGGGTTGAAACCAAGATATGGATACGCTACCAAGGTATGTAAAATTTCTGTGACTTCGAGCCCTCGCCGCAAGCATGGATCGAGAAGGGTTCCCTAACGGGCCCCCCCCAAAATCCGAATTTGGTTTTGGGGCCGGGAGCCCTTTAAAGCTGGGCTTGCCTCATTGTAAAGATCAAGACCCGCCAAAGTGACCCCAAGGACTCAGTAGGTGGCAACATGTGGGCAAATAAAGGGTCCGAGCCTTAATATTGCCAGTGTTGCTCCGCATGACTTTGGGCTAGTACCCGCCCATTACCAGTCCATACAAGGTTAAAAATGTGGGTGAAAGGACACACCTTTTCCCTCACCCTGAATTAACGGGGAAGAATTTCGAATCCCCCCACCACATTTACGACTTTCAGTACCAGTATAGAGGTTTGCTATCGGGCCCAATAATCTGTGTCGGAATTCCCCTGAGCCTCAGGTCTCCCATAGCGATTCCCGATGCCCCGAGTCAAACCCCTCTTGAGGTCGATGTAGGCTGCAAGAACCCAGACCAAATCACGACGGCGTTAAAAAAATTTATTCGAAGCGCTGTATAGGTTATTGTGGACTTGCCAGGGAAACCAGACTGCTCGGTCTCTGGGCCTCAGTAGGGGTTTGCGGACCCTTTTCAAAAGGGAATTGAGCGAGAATTTTCCTGGTATGTGAGCAGTGTAATCCCGGTAGTTGCTACAGTCCACGACCCCCTTTCCCCTTTCCAGAGGGGGGATGCCCACGCCCTCAGCAGGCAGGGGGAATGGACCGACTGCAAATGGCAGTAGGACTGTATGCAGGCCCCGACCCAAGGTTCCCCCCCACCCTTTTAGCAGTTCGGGGGGAATCACTATGCCTGCAGTTTTCCCACTCTTCAGTTTGGAAAATCCCCAGCCAACCCTCTGTTAGGGTAGGAGGTTCCTCGCTGAGGGGGTCCGGCACAGGCAGAGACATCGTTTGCACCAAGCTAACTGGGGAGGACCACCGGGTACAATTCAAAATACCAGCCCAACGTTCCAAACCCCAACATGATTGAGTGATCCGCCCATCCGCTGATCGGACTGCAGTCATCGTGGGGAGGGTTTAGGTTCTTTTTCCCAGGGTTGGTAGGCGGGGCGAAGGTCTTTCCAAGAAAGGCTTCGACCCCTCAGCAAGATTGATGAACTGTTCCTTGTCCCCTTTCACAGGTCCAAGCCCTAGCACCCCTGGGAAAGACGCAAGACTTTATTCCCCCTTTAGCGAGCCCTTCGGGCAGCTTCGTGGCCTCAATGTTCCAGGGGGATGGTATTCTGCCTTTTCTTGGGCTACGCCCAAAGGACTCCTGAGCGCTTTGATGACGGCTGAAGGACCCCACAGAGCAAGGATCCGTCAGGTTGCTGGGGTTTTGAGAAACGGTCAGAGATGCCGTGGGAAAACCCGGGGACACCCTCCTCCTTAGTGTCCAAGTGAAACACCCTTTGGGGGGCCAGGGGGGACGGGGAGTTTGAAGTGGGCCCCCCCGGGGAGCCACAAGCAGCCAGGTGGTCCCCAGAAAACAGCACCCGGTAAAACCCCGCAGTTCGGAGGGTCCCCCATGCGTGCGACAAGAATTGGTCAATCTCCTGGCCACGTACCCCTATCGCTGTACCAAGCCAGCGATGCGAGTTGGAGCGCTGTACCCGGAGCAGAGATCCTATTTCTGGGAACCCAGCAAAGTCCGGGGGAAAAAGGGGGTATTCCGCGCGGGTCAGCTCCCGAGTGGGGGCCCACAGACATCTCGTAGCCAGCCGGTACAGCCGGTACCGCATTGAAACGCCCAGAAAAATGCGAATGTCTCGCGGGGGGAACGGGGCCACGATGCGAGTTTTTGGGGTAGGGAACGCCTCTTTTACATCGGTTTTATGAATCGGTAGGGGCGTATACAGCAAAAGAGACATAAAACCCAAAAAAATGCTTTAGTCTAAGCCATAACGATTTTAAACCCGGGGCACCTCGATACCCCCGGGTGAAGGGCGACTGGGATGGGGTATGGACACCCTGGGGGGGTGACCAGTGCGGCCCGACCCGTAGTGGGGTAACCACCCACATGATCGTGCCGCTACCAGGGCTTCCCCCTCTGAGAGGGCAGCCACCCCAATCCCCGTCGCTTAATTCCCGCGATAGCAGAGGTAACCCCTCACCTGCCCCAAGGACGGATTTCAAGCGCCTACCCCCGGGAAAAAACGTGAGGTTTAAACTGGGTGGGCACCCGGGGGCACGCCCCCTCTGCCCCCCCCCAAAACAGCCCCCGATAAAGGGGGGGGCAGGCTGTGGGACCCCCATCCACCTGTGGGGTTCCCGAGGGGGTTTCCCCCCCAAGTCATGGTGGGTTTGGGGCCTGCCGGGGGGCAGGCGGGACAGTCTCTCGTCCCCAACCGCCCCCCCGACATTTGCCTCCCAGCGGGACCCCCAGCCGCTTACTTGCTGGGTGGGGGGGACAACACCCCTCCCCCCCGCATTACCATTATCCTTGACGTTGCCGAGGGTCATTCTGGGGGGAGGAGGGTGGGAAGGCCCACCTCCCCCGACGCCCCCTTTCCCCAGGGTGGCTAGGGGGCAGGAGTTGGTACGAAGCCAGAGCGGTCCCCAGCGGTGGGCCATACCCCCTACCTCTGGGGCCTCCTGCTGCTCCGGATCCCCCACAGATTTTGCCTGGGACCGCAAGGGACCAGACCCCTGGGTGGGGCCCCGAGGAGGGACGCAGAAAATTTAAGATGGAGAGGCTGTGACCTGCAGGGGAGGGGTTAGCGGAAGTCCCCTTTTTCCATGGGGGAGCCAGGGGGGGGCGCAAGCGAGAAGAGCAAGAAATTTAAAACTATCTAGGCTACCCCACCTCGCTTTACATCACCATGATTATATAATAAAATATATAAAATATATATATTATTATAATTATACACACACACACACCACACACATATATATATATATATATATATATATATATATATATATAATAATATATATATATATTAATTATATATGTATGTATGATGATACAATATATACATATGTTAAAATGTATATTGTATATAACATAAATTATTTATGTTATATGTATACTATATGTATATATTATAAATATATATAAAATATATATTTATATAATATAATATATATTATATATGTCAATGATGTGGTTATATATTAAAATATATATATATATATTTTATTATTAATATATAATATAATAGTTTATATAATGGTAGTTTTATATATATATATACATAAGTTATTTTTAATATAATAAATTATATGTATTTAAATAAAAAAAAAAAAAAAAAATTTCCAAACCAAAATATGAGGGCGCATGATCGTTTGACAGATATTTTTTTTATAGCGGATGCCTTCGTGATGCAAAACCTTTCTATTTTTCTCGGGCTTGGGGCCGGCACTGACTTTTTGCTGGTTTTCCACCCGAGGATAGGTTAAAATTTTATAATAAATTTTTAAAAATATATATATATATTTTATATATTAATTATTAAATAAACTTATCTAATGGGCCCCAGGGTTTTAAACCAGAGCGTCCTAGGCCTAGGTCGCTCTGGGTATGAAACCTGAGGGCCAGTCAAACCAACCCGCACACGACCCATTAAAAAGGGTTGGAAACTAGGATCTAACTAGCTCCAATGTAAAACCCTGTGTTAAAAAACTCGCATCATTACTCAGTATGAGAGATAGTAATGTTTCATACCCGGGGTGACCTAGTTCGAGGGCCCGGTTAGAGAGGGGTAAAATCTTCCCTATATGTATGATCTATATATCATACCTATTTTTTTATATATGCATTGATACATACATGGTTATGTATATATGAATAAAATTTTTAATTTGTGACATATGGTGTGATTGTGCGGGTGTGTGTGTGGGGTGTGTGTGTGTGTGTTTGTGTGGGGTGTGTGGTGTGGGTGTGTGTTGAAATATTTTAGTAACTTGGTGGGTTCAATTTATACATCTTTTCAGTCATATATGTAAACAGCGTAAATAGTATTTTTATCAATGAGGCGAAAATCCTATGTTGTTTGTAACACAGAGTGTGAATGGCAGTATTGATTAACCGAAGTTTATTAGTATTATTTTTGGAAGTAGTAAGCCCTCTGATATTCTTTCTTTAAATAAAATGATAGAAAGATGTGTGGGATATCTTTAAATTTCGGTTTTTTTGTAATCGTTTTTTTATTGAAACGCAAACCATGAAGATGAGGCGGGCTTTCTCCTTCTTTCAATACAACAAATATCAATTAAAGCTAAATATTTCTTGAAACATGAAAGCGCCTAATTATTTAAACATTTATGTATGGCAGCTAAATCAAATAAAACTTTTGCAAAATCGCTGATACTTTTGTAAAAATTCTGTCTGCACCATATAAAAGGCAAACGAACTAATGAAATAACCCAGTTTTTTTTTTCGCCCCCAAAACTGATAAAAAAGAAAAATGTGCATTTGATTCTTCATTTTAGAACATTTCTGAACGCAAAAACCGAGCAGGGCTACAATGAAAATGATACTTTATCAAGTATGAGCCGCGCGCGCGCGCGCGCGCGCGTGTGTGTGTGTGGTGTGTTTTGTGTGTGGTGTGTGTGGTGTGTGGTGTGAGTGTGTGAGTGCAGCGTTAGGAAAAAAGAGAGAACCCGAAGTTAATCGTTCGGTAAAAACGAGTTCGTTTTTTTTAAAGGGG
>NW_023662075.1:0-10029 GCF_015228065.2 Penaeus monodon | reverse complement strand
TGCAAGAAGACTATCTGAACCATCACTTACCAACCCACACGCTGCGCACAAAACGCTAAATACCACATGTTATTCTTGGCAACGGAGGACCTACCTTTGTCGGGAGTATGTGGGAAGTGACAATGTTATTTTCAGTTTGAAATAATAATGTCATTCGTTTTAGATGTCTTTGTAAACATGTTTAATGACTTTTGACGTACTTCTGACCATTTTTGAATGCTTAAGAGACAGCTGGTGTTATACTCTGCCTTGGCCAGTAGCTAGCAGGCACCCTCCCTTCGTTTCTGTTTGTAAGGGCCTTGGCACAGTATGTACGTATCTAAATGCTGGAACAGATTTGCTTCTGAAAAGTTTCCCCGTGATTCTATCCCTCCCTAGAAGTACTAAATGTACATTATCGCATCACTATTTCCATCTAGGTATTCGTGGGGTTTGTCTCCCTCTTCTCGCTATCCTGAAAGATTTCATGGTACGGCGCATCAAAGTTCCTTGTTTTTGTAAAGAGCTGGTCCACAATTTTATATTTCCTTGTTCACCGTAGAACCTATGTTTCTTTGTATACATGACACCCCCGCCCTCGTTTAAAATGATCATACTGTAACCTTGCTCACTTCTCCTGGTCTTTCCGCGCAGTTCCTGGTTGGCGATCAGTATGGAAGGGCCTCACACTTCAGTAGCATCACCATTCTTTTACAACCCAACAACTATGAACTATTCATTTCGAGGCATCTGTCTCACTGTAGTTCGCCCTTCTTATAGATAAATTGGGGTTTGATTCTTTTCTCTCTCTCTCTCTCTCTCTCTCTCTCTCTCTCTTATCTCTCTATTTCTATATATATATATATATATATATATATATATATATATATATATATATAAGAATAAGAGAGAGAGAGAGAGAGAGAGAGAGAGAGAGAGAGAGAGAGATAATGTGTGTGTGTGTGTGTGTGTGTGTGTGTGTGTGTGTGTGTGTGTGTGTGTGTGTGTGTGTGTGTGTGTGTGTGCGTGTGTGTGTGTGTGTGTGTGTGCGTGCGTGCGTGTGTATGCGTATTAGTTATCAATGACTTTGTAGTGGGTATTTTCAAATGCGACTTCCTGGAATTGTTTGTCTATCGAAATGACATATTTCCCCCGTCTTTTATCACAGCAAGTATAAATTATAGCTGTACATTTCTTAAAAGCGCTTCATGCTTTAAGTATCTATGCATGGCAGCTAAATCAAATAAAAAACTGAAAAATCGCTGATCCCTGTAAATGTTTCTCGTAACTTACCCTTTAGCAGCAAATCAAACTAAAAAGTATTTTTCCTAGAACCAAATATTTATTCATAAACAGAAGTCTGCTCCCTTATTTCTTTTTAGAACACCCCCAGCACAGAATTTAAAAGTAGGCTTAATGATTATATAATATTTTATCATATGGGTGCGTGCGTGGGCGTGCGGCGTGCGCGCGTGTGTGCGGCGGGGTGCATGTGTGGGGTTGTGTGTGGGTGTGTGGTGTGTGTGTGTGTGGTGTGTTTGTGTGTGTTTTTGGGGTGTTTTTGGTGTGTGTGTGGTGTGTGGCGCGCGCGGGGCCAGTTTTTTAGGGTTTATTATAATACTTTTTTTGTGCAAAAACGGAAAATATTTTTTCGCTATAATTTTTTCAAAGTCGTGCTTTTTTAAAGGGGTTCGCATCCCATTCGACAGCTGAGCGATAAAGAAATACTTTTGTTTCAACTCGAGCAATACAGTTGGGAGGTTCCAAGGGTTGAATATCAAAAAGTTAAGAACCACTCCCAGTACACTGAATATCTGATATTTTGAATAAAAAAATTTTATTCATTAATGAAAGGGGAATTATTCCCCCATTTCTTTTTTATCTGACATATGTTTTTAAATTTTTCCTTTTTTAGTCAAGCACTTCTTTTTACAGTATTTGTAGGTGTAAGGAAGTTTTGATCTTATTCGTTTTGTTTATGTAGAAAACTGATTTCCTGTATGTGAAAAGTTACTAAGGTTTTTTTTTGTTTCCCCAATTTGGTAGTTTGCAAAAAGAGGACCCAAGTAAAAAATAAAAAGCCGAAATCATATTTTTCAACTCTTTATGATGATGAATTTTCAAATTCTAAATATCTAAGAAGAAAATATGTCCATGTATATAAAATGGGGACAGTGTTTTCCTCCCCCTGAAGACTCAATCCCCGGGTAAAAAGCCGAGGGTGAAGAAAAACATACCGATGGATTCATCCAGATCTTTATAAAAGAGAGGTTAAAAACAAAGGGGCTTCCCCAACGTCGCTCATTTCCCCCAAATTGTGAAACGAACTCCATTGCTATAAGATGAAGTTAAAATATCATTACCCCTTTTCATTGTTTTTAAAAAAAAAAAAAGTAAATTTTTGAAAAAACCAAAAAAAAAAAAAAAAAAAAAAAAAAAAAAAAAAAAAAAAAAAAAAAAAGGGGAAAAAGTGGCCACGTGACTTAATATGTGTATGTAATGGTGGTTTCCTATGTTGGTAACTCGCCAAAAAGAAGGGATTCAACTTAACAAACATTTTGAATTGTTAGAAAAAATGTTCCTCCAATCAGTACATGCCTTGGTGGTTCCAGAAAAAATTAAATTTTGTACAGGTACTGCCCATACCATAAAGGGGCAATTGTTCTAAAGTTTTTATAACAGCATATTTTCTTTTTATTGAATCGTTTTTGGTCTGACGAAAAAGAAAACACCAGGGTATTTTTTAATAATAAAAATATAAAAATAAAAATAAAAAAGATAAAAAAAAAAACCCCTTTTTTTTGTGAAAATATAGTACAAAACATTTCTAAAAAGGATGTGCACTGAAAAACAGAAGGACATAAAATTAAAAAAGAAAAAAAAAATAGCGAGCTGAAATGCCCCTTTTATTAGAATGACAAATTTTTTTTTTAGATATCAGATATACAAAAAAATAGGGCCCACTGGGAGTATGTTTTTTTTTTCCCCTTTTTGAAAACCCCCCGGCTAGTAGTTTTCGGTTGAAACAAACAAACATATTCTCTCTTAGTGATCGAATTGGGGCGTTTCCTCAAAAACCCAAAAATTTGGAAATTTTAATAGTTAACGTAATCTGAACGGGGATTCAGATTAAACCCAAACGAATTATACATTCTGGTTCGTCTCGTATTCCCTAGACGCGCACTCACCACTCACCACACACACCCCACACACACACACAACACACACACCACACAACACACACACGCGCGCGCGCGCGCGCGCGCGCGCGCATACATTTATAAAGTATCTAAAATTCATTTTAGCCCGTGCGGTTTTTCGTTCAGATAAAGTTTATAAAGAAAAAATTAATGCAAAATATTTTTTTTTATAGGTTTGGTGGCGAAAAGAAAAAAATCGGGTTTTTTATTTTTTCGATTAGCCGTGTTTTAAAGGGGCACTACGAGAAGTAATTACAAAAGTATCGCGATTTGCAAAGTTTTATTTTATTTAGTCCATACAAATGTTTTTAAAAAATTAAAGGCGCTTTCATGTTTCAAGAAATATTTAGCTTTAATTGATATTTGTTGTATTGAAAGAAGGAGAAAGCCCGCCTCATCTTCATAGGTGTTGCGATTTCAATAAACAAACGATTACAGAAAAAACCGCAATTAAAGAATATCCCACTACATGCTTTGCTATCAGTTATTTGAAGAAAAAGAAATACGATGGCTTTCATAGCTTCCAAAAATAGATACTAATAAACTTACTGGTTAATCATATACTGCCATTTCCCACTCTGTGTTACAAACAACATAGGATTTTCGCCTCTTTGATAAAAATACTATTTACGCTGTTTACATATGAGTGACTGCAAGATGTATAAAGTAGACCCAGCAGTGTACTGAAATATAAAACAAACACCAACACACCCCACACCACACACACACCACCCACACAACACACACACACACACGCACACATAACACACTATGTAACAAATATATAAAATTTTTTTCAATTTTACAGAAAAGGTATGTATGCAAGTGCATAATATAAAAAGAGTATAATATATAGAAAAACATAATGTAGATATATACAAACCTCTCTAACCAAAGGGGTCGAAAAGGGCACTCCGGGGATGAACATTACCTATCTCTCATACAGAGTAAAGATAGCGAGTTTTACAACATGGTTTTTTCATTTTGGAGCTGTTGATCTAGTTGCACAATCCTTTTAATGGGTCGTGTGGCATGGTTGGTTTTTTACTGGCCCCCCAGGGTTTTACCCAAACGTCCTAGGGCCCAGGCGTCTGGGGATAAAAGAGGGCCCGTTTAAAAAGTTATATAAAATAATTTATTATTAATTAATATTATATAATATTAATTAAAATATAATAACCTATCCTCTAGGTGGGCAAACCAGCACAAGTCAGTGCCGGCCCCAAGCCCGAGTAAATAGAAAGGATTTGCATCACGAAGAGCATCCGGGTATAAAAAAAAATATCTGTCCGAATCTGATCATAGCGCCCTCATATATTGGTTTGGCAATTTTTTTTTTTTTTTTTATGTATATACATATATATTTATTTATATATATAAATAACTATATGTATTATATAATATAAAACTCACAATATATAAAATAAAAAATTATATATATATATATATATATAATATATAATATAAAATAATTTACACCATCATAGAAATATAATATATAATATTATATATATATATATTATATATATATATATATTTATATACATATATGTTACATATTACATAAATAATTTTATTATATATACATATATCATATATCATATGTATATAATGTATACTACATCTACATTTTAAATATATTTTAAAATTTATATATTAAAATTTATATATATATATACTATATTTTAATATATATATATTGTGTGTGTGTGTGTGGGTTTATATATATATATATATTATAATATTAATATATTTAATATTTATCTGGTGATGTGAAGGATGGGTGGTAGCCTAGAAGTTTTAAGTCTTGCATGCTTCTCGCTTGCGCTTCCACCCTGCTACCCCGTGCAAAAAGGGAGCAGCTTCCGCAAAAGTCTCCCCTGCCAGGCCCCCTTCCCCTATTAAGACTTCTGCAGTGCCCCCTTTTGGCCCCCCATGGGTAACTGGGTCCCTGCGGCCCCGGGCTAAATTTTTGGGGGATCTCGGAGAACGGGAGGCCCCAAGGTACGGAGTTAGGCCCCCCCGGGTGTGGACCGCTCGGGTTCGTACCAATCCTGCCCCCTACCCCCTGGGGTAATGGGGCGGCTCGGGGGAGGGGGGCCTTGCCAGCCTCCTCCCCCCAAAAGACCCCGGCAACGTAAAGGGATGAATGGTAATCTGGGGGAGGGTTTTGTCCCCCCCCCACAAGAAAGGCGGGCTGTGGGTCCCCTGGAGGGCAAATGTCGGGGTGCAGGTTTGGGCGGAGTTACCGCCCCCCTGCCCCCCGGCAGGCCCCAACCCACCATGAAGCTTGTGGGGGAAGCCCTCGGAACCCCCCGGGTGGATGGGCCCCCCGGCCCCCAACCTGCGACCCCTTTATCGGGGGCTGTTTTTGGTGGGGGGGGCAGAGGTGGCTGCCCCCGGAGTGACCACCGGGCTTAACCTCAGCTTTTTCCCGGTAGGCGTTTGGGAAAATCCGGGTCCTTGGGGCAGATGAGCGGTTCCTTTCTTCGCGGAATAAGCGATGGGATTTTGAGGTGGCTGCCCTCCAGAGGGAGAAACCTGGTAGCGGAAGCAGTGTGGGGGGTTACACCTATCTGGCGGGCCGCACGATGGTCACCACCCCCCGGGTGTACCAAAGCCTCTCATTTATTCACCTGCGTATGGGGTGACCCCGGTTGATAATCGTTCATGGCATTGAGACTGAAGCATGTTTTTTGGTTTATGCCCTTTTATTGCTGTTACGCCCCTACCGATTACAAAAACCGAGTAAAAGGGGCTCTACCCCAAACTCGCATTTTTGGGCAAAACGTTTGCCCCCGGCGAGACATTCGCTTTTTTTGGGCGCTTCAATGCGGTACCCCGGCTGTGCCCGACGGCACGGATGTTGTCGGCCCCCCATGGCTCGGAGCTGATCCCGGGGCCGGAATGCCTCCTTCTCCGGACTTTGTAGGTCCAGAAAATGAGGACTCGGGCCCCGGGTACCACCCCCAACTGCATCCTGGATTTTGTACAGCGAACGGTACAGTGCCAAAAATTTGCCAAATTTTTGTCACCGCGATGGAGGATCCCCCAAAAACTGCAGGGTTTACCGAGTGCTGAGTTCTGTGGCACCGACCTAGGCTGTGTGGCACCCTGCGGGTCCATTAAAAAACTCCCGTCCCTCCATGGCCACCCAAAGGGGTTTCACTTGCAGACTAAGGGAGGGGGAGGTCCCCGGGGGTTCGCCAGGGCAGCTCTGACCGTTCTCAGAAAACCAGAAACCTGGGGATCCGTTCTCGGGGGGAGTCCTTAAAGGCGTAACACTCGAAGAGCTAGGAGTCCATTGGCGTACGCCCAAGGACAAGGCAAATCCTCTCCTGGAGAATTTAAGGCCACTGAAGCTGTCGCAAGGCCGGTAAATGGGAATAAATTTGCGTCGTTCCATGGTGGAGGGGCGGGGACACTGCTGAAAGGGAAAAGAACAGTTCATCAGAATTTTGTAGGGGGTCGAAGGCCATTTTTGGTAAATGCCTTCCCCCCTCCCTACCAAGCCCTGAAAAAAACTGAACCCAAACCCCTCACAGTGACTGCGTCCGATCACGGATGGGGGATCACTCAGTCTTTTGGGGTTTGTGAACGTTGGGCTGATTTTTTGAACAGTGTCCCAGGGGGTTCCCCAAAAGTTAGCTTGGATGCAAGCGATGCCCCGTGCGTCCCGACCCCCCCATCAGCGAGGAACCCCTCCCCCAAACAGAGGTTAGGCGGGCGTTTCAAGGAAGAGGGGGAAAGCTGCAGGCATATGTGTATCCCCCTAAATGCTAAAGGGGGGGTGAACCTATGGCTCGGGGCCTGATAAGTCCTGATCCCTTTGGGCATCGGGTACCATTCCCCTGACCTGCTAGGGGGTGGTCCCCCTCTCTGGAAGGGAAAGGGGATCGATGGGACGTACAACTACCGTCATTACATGCTCGCATACCGGCAAGGTTCTCGCTCACATTTTTCTGAAACGGTCCGAACCACCTACTGAGGCACCAGAGCCGGGCAGTCTGGATTTACTCCCGGGAAGTCCACATAGCCGTATACTAGCGCTTTGAAAAATTTTGGGAACGCCGTCGGGTTTTGGGCTGGGGTTTCTTGCGCCTCATCGACCTCAAGAAGGCGTTTGACTCGGCAAATCGTGAATTATTATGGGAGATCCTAGGCCCAGGGAATTTCCCACAAGATTATTGGCCTGATAGCAACCCCTATACTGGGGGTGAAAATGCGTAAATGTGGTGGGGTATGTCGAATTTTTCCTGTTTTAAATTTAGGGTAGGCAAGGCTGTGTCCTTGCACCCACATTTTTTAACACTTTTAGGACTATAATGGGGGGAAATACTAGCCCAAAATCAGTGCGAGCAACACAGGCAATTTAAGTTCGGCCTTGACTTTGCCGACGATGTTGCCCTCCTATCTGATCCCTTTGGGGTCACTTGTGGCGGCTTTGATGCTTTAGCAAAGAGGGGAAGCCCTAGCTTAGAGGGCTCCCGGGCCAAAAACCAGATTCAGGATTTTGGGGGCCTGTTAGGGGAACCGTTCAGTCGTCCCTGCTTGCGGGAGGCGTCGAAATCCGAAAGTTTTTCATACCTTTGGGAGCGTAGTCCAAACTCTGGTTTTCAGACCAGGAATCAGTAGACGGTTGGGTTTGGGAACAGGAGCCATGAATCGATCAACAAGAGCATTTTGGGGATGTCGTAAACCTATTGCAGAAGGCCCAAAATGCGGTCTTCAGGCCTTTATACTTTCCCGTTTTGCTCTATGGAACGAAACCTGGATGCTACCTGCCTTTGGGGTTCGCCTTATGCCTTTTTTAACAAGTCCCTCGCCGGACATGGGGGACGTTGGCGGGCCCCGTGTCCAACCGGGGTTCATGTGAGACCGGCATGGACCGTTACTTGATATCCCGGGGTCGCCAAATCAGGCTTTTGGCCCCCTACTCGCCTCCCTAGGACGACCCTGCTCACCAGGTTGTCCCTCGAGACACCCCGGGGGGAGGAGCCTGTGGGGGCTCTAGGAGATGATGGTTGGGAGCTCGGAGACCCTTCGTGAGGAAAAGAGAGGGCCCCTGTGGGCCCCCTGGAGACCGCCCGAGGGGTCCTCGGGTGGAAACGAGGGTGTTTTCGGCCCCTGCCCCCCGTCGGCGTTAGCCCGAGATGATGTGATATATATATATATATATATTATATATTATATATAATTATATAATATGTGTGGGTTTTTTTGGGTGTGTGGGGGTTTTTGTGTTGTGTGTTTGTGTGTGTGTGTGAGGTGTGGTGTGGTTAAAATATATATTATATTTAAAATATATATAATATAATTTTAAAATATTATATATATATAAGTATTAGTATGTATTACATATAAAAAAATAAAGGCACCTCAATAGATGTAACTATGGGGTTACTGTCTCACCCACTCCCCTATAGATTGAGTTAACGCCCCGGGGAAAAAAAAGTGAGAGCAACGTTGGGCCCTTTCAGCGGGTCCCCCCTTCAGAAGTGACGGATCCAATACGGCGTAAACCCATTGGTTTTGCACCCCTGCGTGTAAATACGAAAAACCCCCATTCACACATGCACGGTCGGAAACAACCCTGAGGAAAAACGGAGTCGGAGCCTGGGGGCAGTTGTTGTTTTTTTGCGACCCGTTCGGGAACTCCCCCGCTGCTGTGCCAACCGTTCGGCCTATGCCGTTCCTCACCACACCCACCACACATCACACACCACCCAACACACACCAAAAAACACACACCACACCACAAACACACAAACAACACACACGAGATGTGGTATATATTGATATGAAAGATGGAATAATGCAATGCCCCATTGATTCGAAAATAACAACCCACCTAACCAGGACTCGAACCCGGTATCCGGTATGAAATCAGGGCCAGTGCTAAACCAACCATGTACACGACCCCAAAAAGGGGTGTGCAAATTTCTCCATAGACACCGAGTGTCCATGATGCCCCCGGGGGTGAGCGTGAAACTTGAAACTATGAAATGGGGAAGCCCATGTCCATTTTACTAAGAGAAAAGAAACCGCAGATCGGTGAATTTTTCATTTTTTTCCATAAATTTACGCTCGATAACTTTAGCCTTAAATTTGAGCGCAGCTAAAAGGATGGACGTAAAAACAACCCATGTGTTATAAGATTTACATGTAAAATATGTTCCCAATCGTTTTATGACTAAAGAAGGGAAAGCAAATGAAAAAAAAGGAAAACTTTTTTCGTTTTCGGCGAACAAACTTTAGGTATATGGTATCGCTTGATGGGGAAAGGAAAAAATGGAACAGTTAAACATAATTTACCACTTTTACATTTATTTAATCTACTCAGTTTTTGCATTATCCCTTTTTTAGAATGGTCATCCTTCAGCAAACCATCTTTTAGCTTTTGGAGATTTCTAAGGGATTAAAATCCGATTTTAAAAAAAAAGACCCAATGTTTTTTTTTCATTGTTTTTTATGCATTTCATGTCGAATATAAAATATAAAACAATTTGCTTAGACATTTTTTTTTACTATTTTTTGATATTGAAAAACGCACAGTATCGCCGGGTATGCACATATAATTTGAAAAAACTTCGGTGTATTCCTTAAACTCCCTAGACTCGATAGAAACCGTACACCCGAAAAAAACACGAGTGAGGCTTGCGACCCTTGCTAGGTTCGGTTGATCATCTCGAGTCTCTGGCCCATTCGAACGCCACCTGCCACGGGGCTAACGTGGTTGATATTCTCAGCGAACTGATTTTTTTTTCCCGAAAAAAACCCAATCCACAACATTCCCCCTTTGCGGCGAGAAAAATTCAAAGAAGGTTCCGAATTTTTTTATCCCCAAGGT
>NW_023662074.1:0-16618 GCF_015228065.2 Penaeus monodon | reverse complement strand
TCCTAAAAGGGGGAAAAAGGGGGTGGCGCTTTTTGCAACGGCGACCCAGCGAGAGCAGCCCCTTTTTTAACTTTTGTATTCATCAAGGGCGCCCGCCGGCTTACGGTCAAGACCGAGAGAAACGCAGTTCGAGCGGAGCCGGTTGCTGAGGTGTATGTGATTCGGGATGGGTGAACGGGCGCAAGCACCTGGATTGGGTGCAGTCCGCTGGCTATATAATTTCAGGACGGACAGCGGAAGAGGGTCGGTGCGGCTGAGTGATCATTTATCCGGGCGTCGTACCTTTATTTACATGGGGCCGGAGCGTACACCCGGGTGGCCAGATGTTTCGAGTGGTGTCTAAGGGCCCTCGGATCTTTCCAGGGAAACACTGAGGGAGAAAGGGTATCGGGAGAGGGCTCGCGGCCGTACTATCTGATATTTGAGGTCGAGCGATTGCGGGATGATGATCCATTGGGGTTGTATGACTGGGACCTGCAACGGATCGAGGGGGTGGGTATCAATCGGCAGTCTGCAGTTCCCAGTGATGGGATCCCGCTTGCGGAATTTATGAAAGGGGCGGTGTTGAAGAAAGAGCGCGAGTCGTAGCCGCAGTGAGTTTGCCGGTAGCTGCCTCGGTGACGAGGTGGGGGGCTTGGTGGCGGTGGGCGAATCGGGAGGCGTGCACGCTGTGACCAGCACGCCTACGTGGAAGGTGGTGTGGCGGGGCGCGGTAGCCGCCTCGGTGACGAGGTGGGTGGGGCTTGGTGGCGGTGGGGTGAATCGGGAAGCGTGCACGCTGTGACCAGCGCGCCTGCAAAACCAGCGCACCCGCAGAACCCGCCCCCACGGAACCAACGCCGAAAGGTAGTGGTTCCGTGGGCGGGAGGTTTGGATTACGCGCCGCTGTGTGCGAGCATCATTTCGCTGAGCAGTTTGGAGAAGCGGGCGGGATCTTTGGGGGCGGAGCCCTCGGCGATCAGCGCCTGTTCGAACAGCAGGTGGGCGTAGTCGTCCAGCTTGTTGCTTTCGGCGTCTTTGTTGGCGAGATCCTGAATCGCGGCAATGAAGGGGTGGCCGGATTGATCTCGAGGATGCGCTTGGTCTTGGGCACTTCCTGGCCCATGGCCTTCATGATCCGCTCCATGTTGGGATCCATATCGTACTGATCCGCGACGAGACAGACCGCGCTGTCGGTGAGGCGGTCGGAGATGCGGACCTCCTTGATGTCGTCATCGAGTTTTTTCTGGAGGAGTTCAGTGAGGTCGCTGAACTTTTCTTTGGCCTCCTTGCGCGCCTCTTCCTTTTCTTTTTCTCGTCTTCGGAATCGAGATCGACTTCGCCGCGGTGCACCGCTTTGATGTCCTTCTCGCTGTACTTGTTCAGGTTCTGCATGACCCATTCGTCGATGGGATCGATCATGAACAGCACGTCGAAGCCCTTGGATTTAAACGCTTCGAGCAGGGGTGAATTCTCCACCGCTTCGCGGCTGGTGCCGGAGATGTAGTAAATCTCCTTTTGATCCGGGTGCATGTTGTCGACGTAATCCTTGAGGCTGATCAGTTTGCCCGCGTCGTTTTTGGACGATTCGAACAACAGCAAATCGTGAATTTTTCACGGTTTTCGTGATCGCTGTGAGCGCCTTCCTGATGACCCGGCCAAATTCCTCGTAGAAGGCGAGGTACTTGTCCAGATCCTTCTCTTTGGTTTCGGCGAGGGTTTTGAGGATGCGTTTGACCAGGTTCTTCTGGATTTTACGGATCAGCGCATCCTCCTGGAGAATTTCGCGCGAAACGTTGAGGGGCAGGTCGCTGGAGTCGACCACCCCCTTCACAAACCGGAGGTAGGGCGGGAGCAGGTCCTTGCACTTGTCCATGATGAACACGCGCTTCACGTAGAGTTGGACGCCGTGCTCGGAGTGCTCGCTGAACATGTCGAAAGGCTGTTTGCCCGGGAGGTACAGCAGTGCGTTGAATTCGATGTTGCCCTCGGCTTTGTAGTGAATGACTTCCGCGGGATCCTGGTAGTCGTGGAACTGCGCTTTGTAGAACTCGCTGTATTCCTCGTCGGTGACCTCGCTTTTGGAGCGGGTCCAGATCGCCTTCATGGAGTTGAGCACCTCTTCGCTGACCACGGTTTCGGTTTGGGCTCTTCGCCCTCGGCCAGTTCCTCGCCTCGGGGAGGGGGATGGGCTCTTCGCGGGAGACGTCCATGACAATGGGGAAGGCGACGTAGTCCGAATACTTTTTGATGATCTCGCGGATGGTCCATTCCTTGAGGTACTTGTCCTTGCCTTCGCTGAGGTGGAGGATGATGTCGGTGCCGAAGGTGTCGCGTTCGGCGGGTTCAAGGGTGTAGGTGCCGTCGCCGGTGCTTTCCCATTTGAGGGCGGCTTCGTCGCCGCCGGCGCGGCGGGTGATCACCGTCACTTGTCGGCCGCCATAAACGCGCTGTAAAAACCAACGCCAAACTGGCCGATGAGTTCGAGGGACTCTTTGGCATCGCCTTCTGCAGTTCTTCGAGAAATTTACGGGTGCCGGAATTGGCGATGGTCCCGATGTTGGCCGCGATCTCCTCCGCGTTCATGCCGATACCGGTATCGGAAATGGTGAGGGTGTTGGCGTCTTCGTCGGGAGTAATTTTTATTTCCAACCGCCATCAGGCTCGGCAACGGTCGCGTTGGTGACGGCCTCGAACCGGGCGCGGTCGATGGCATCCGACGCGTTGGATACGATTTCGCGCAGGAAAATGTCAGGGTTGGAATAAAGCGAATGGATCACCAGATCCAGGAGTTGCTGTACTTCGGTTTGAATTCGTGGGTTTGTTTTTCCATATTTATTCTGCTCCTTGAGGTTTACGGCGGGAGATCATACCCTGAATCGTTCGACATTCAATATGAATTTCTCTATCAAATGGCATGGCGAAATTCAGCATAACCACGGGGATCGGCGACGGTGGCACGACCCGATTGTTCACCGGGGAGACGGTTTCCAAGGCCTCATTGCGGCCGGAAGCGTACGGGACGCTGGACGAATTGGTGAGCATGATCGGGCTGGCTCGAAGCGAAGTGTTGCGTCCCGGACTGGCCGACTTGCTGAAGCAGCTGCAGGAGCAGTTGTTTCGGGCCGGGGCGGAATTGGCGTCTGAAGGCCGTCCGTATGCCGAGCCGATGGCCGACGCCGACGTCGAGGCGATCACCGCCCGCTGTGCCGCGCTGGAAGACATCATCGAGATGCCTGGTGGATTCATTCTGCCCGGGGGCACCCGGGCGGGGCGACGCTCGACGTGGCGCGGACGATCTCACGGCGGCTGGAACGCCGGGTGGTGGCGCTGTGGAGCAGGGGGCGGTCGAGAATCCGGCCCTGGTCGTGTGGTTGAATCGCCTGTCGGATTGTTGTGGTTGTGCGCGCGATGGGAAGAAGGGGAGGCGGGCGAGGCCAAAGGGTGATCGGCCCGCGGTGGTTGAGGTGGATTTCGCCTTGGGTTTTGGGCGCCGGGTTTATGGTGAAACGCATGAATCTGGAACTGTCTAAATTTGGAAATAAGTTGTGTGCGCGAACTGGCATCCTCGAATTGATGGACGACCTGGGGGTGGCGATGTCGGGCGAGCAGGAATTTCTCATGCTCGGTGGTGGAAATCCCGCGGGCGTTCCGGAGGTGCAGGCCCTGTGGCGGGAGCTGGTGGGCGACCTGCTGGAGCAGGGCGAGCGCTTCGATGAGGTGCTGGTCAACTACGACATGCCCAAAGGCCGGCCCGGCTTTATCCGCGCGCTGGTCGATTTTTTAAATCGGCATTACGACTGGGGCATCACCGAAAAAAACGTGGCCATCACCAATGGAAGCCAGAACGCTTTTTCTATCTGTTCAACATGCTGGCGGGCGAGTTTGAGGACGGGACGTTTAAAAAAATTCTGTTGCCGCTGTGTCCGGAGTACATCGGGTATGCGGACCAGGGCCTCGACCGCTCGATGTTCACCGCGCGGCGCCCGAAGATCGAAGTCATCGATGCGCACACGTTTAAGTACCACATCGACTTTGATGCCTTGCAGATCGATGACGACATCGCGGCCATCTGTGTGTCGCGCCCGACCAATCCGTCGGCGAACGTGCTGACCAACGAAGAGATTGAGCGGCTGTCGGAGCTGGCCAAAGCCCGGGGGATCCCGCTGCTGATCGATAACGCGTATGGGGCGCCGTTCCCCGGTATCATTTTCAAGGACGTGGTGCCGTTTTTCGATCAGCACCTGATCGTAAGTTTGAGTTTGAGCAAGCTGGGCTTGCCAGGCACCCGCACCGGGATCGTGATTGCGAACGAAGCGGTGATTGACGCGCTGTCCTCGATCAACGCGGTGGTCAGTCTGGCCAACGGCAATCTGGGGCAGGAGCTGGTGGCGCCGTTGCTGGCTGACGACCGCATTCTCCCCTTGTGCCGGGATGTGATCCGGCCGTTTTATCAGCGCAAAGCCGAGCAGGCGGTGGGGTGGCTCAACGACTTTCTCGACGACGACTGCCGTATGCGATTCACGCGAGCGAGGGCGCGATGTTCCTGTGGTTGTGGTGTCGGGATTTACCGATTACCGCAAGCGATTTGTACGAGCGGTTGAAAGCGCGCGGGGTGATTGTTGTCCCGGGCCACTACTTCTTTTTCGGAGACGAGGATGCCGACTGGCGGCATCGGCACGAATGCATTCGCATCAATCACTCGCGACCGGACGCGGTGGTGAAAGAAGGCCTGCAGATCATTGCCGAGGAGGTCACCCGGGCGTACGCCGGGAGGTAGACCGGGCCGGGCTGGTGGCCGGCGGAGGGAGAGGGAAAAAAGTGCCGCGGTTGGCCCCCGAGACGGAGTCGGCGGCGAAAACTCGTCAGGAGAATCCGGGGTGCCAACCAGCGGCGGGAGGTGTTCAGGGGTGCGGAATGATCAGCGAGGGTACCTCGTGATCATCGCTTTTGGGGATTTGCTGTAGAAAGTCGTGGGCGTCCCGCACCCGCTTGAACGCCGACAGGATCTGGGCGTTGGCAAGTTCGGGATGCCCTCATCGTTGAGCACCAGCGGTTCGATTTCGCTCAGAGCCGCGGTGAGGGTGCGGGCGATACTGTGCACGGTGTCGTCCAGGTTGAGGAGGATGGCCTGCACCCGCTCCGCTTCGAGCATGTCGTGATGGTGGCTGTAGGCCGCGATCGTGGTGTGGATGCGTTCGGACAGCAGCGCCACCATAAACGGCTTGGCGAGGTAGTCGTTGGCTTCTGCTCGAATCGCTTTGATCGCGGTGTCCTCGGTGGGATCTTTGGCCACCACCATGATGGGCATTTCATCCCGTGAGAATTCTTCGCGAATGTCGGCAATGAGGCGGAAGCCATCAATGTCCGGCAGGTTGGGATCGAGAATGACCAGATGAGGAAACTCCTGTTGAAGAATCTTGAGGGCCTCTAAACCGGTCGTCACGGCCCAGATTTTTGTTTGAACCCCCCGCATGGCTTGTGCGACTTGCGCCTGACAGTCCCTGTCGGCATCTACGATGAGTATTTAATCATTTCTATGTCCATGTGCTTTTACAAAGCAGCCCGGGTGCCGAATGACGCACGCGGTCACCTATCGAATTGGAGATCCGTGCTTTTTTCAGAGAACAGACGAACGTGACGTAGTTTGGGGACGGTCTGTACCGACAGGACGTGACCGGTTGAGAGGAATTCTCACAAATGAGAGTTTAATGACGGGTATTCGCAGATGTGACGCTTTTTAATGTCAAAAACCCGGTTTTGACCTCCGTCAACCTCGCTGGTGAGGCGCCACAGTGTGGGTGAGCGAGCGCGAGAGAGCGATCAAGAGAAAGGAGGGGCGGGATTAGTTGGCCGGGCTGATTTCCGGCTTGGCTTCTTCCTCTTCTCCCCTGCTTTTGCTTCCTGCCGTTTCTCTTCTTCTTCCTCTTCGTCGTCGTCATGGAGTTCGAGGCCGAGTTTGGCGGCCCGTTTTTTCCAGCGCAGGCGGGCGAGCAGCTGCAAGTCATCGGTTTCGTCCGCTTCGTCGACAATTTCGGTGCCGAGCAGGGTTTCCACCACGTCCTCGAGTGTGACCAGGCCGGAGGTGCCACCAAATTCACTGATCACGATGGCGATGTGGATGCGGTGGTCGAGGAAGTATTCGAGCAGGGTGGAGAGCGGCATGGTCGCGGAAACCGATTCGATGGGCCGGATGAAATCGGCGATGGTTTGATCGCTGGTTTCGCGGGCGTGTGCGAGCACGAGCTCGTCTTTGAGGATCATGCCGCTGACCTTATCGAGATTAAAGTCGGTACAGACGGGAATGCGGCTGAAGGGGCATTCGCCGATTTCATGGACCGCTTCACGCACCGTGAGGTCGTCCCGCATGGCGATGACCACCGTCCGGGGCGTCATGATATCCCGGGCGGTGAGCGACTCCATACGGAACAGGTTTTTGATAATGCGGGACTCATCTTCGTTGATGTGCCCTCCTGTTCGCCGATTTGGGCCATGGCGGCAAACTCGTCACGATTGAATCCGTGCGGCGTCTTTCCGCGGGAAACCAGTTTGGTGAGCAGTTCGCTGATAAAAATCAGCGGAAGCATGGCGCGGATGAGAAAGGCAATAAAGAGGGCGGTGGGAGTGGCCAGAGAGCGCCAGTGTACCGCACCCAGTGTTTTGGGGATGATTTCCGATAGAAACAGGATGAGCAGGGTCATGATGGCGGAAAACGCGCCGAAATAGGCGCTGCCAAACACCGAGGTGGCCTTGGCCCCGGAGCCGATGGCCCCGACGGTGTGCGCGATGGTGTTGAGGGTCAGGATGGCCGCGAGGGAGCGATCGATGTTGTGTTGTTTGAGCCGCCGAAGGCGATCAGCCCGGTGCGGATGGGTTTCCGCCAAGCCGGCAATAAAGCTGGGGGTGATGCTGAGCAGCACCGCTTCCGCGACGAGCAGAGAAAAGAAAACACCAGCGCGAGCAGGACATAGGTCAGCAACAGGACGAGGTCCTGATGGGTGTAGGCGCCTTCAACGATGACGGATGGGGCTCCGCCGCCCGCTGCGGTCGCTGGCAATACGCCTGACAAAAAAATAAGCAGCCCCGGAATCAGAGGGCTGAAAGTGAACAGACGCCTGGGGCTGAAGCTGGTTGCTCGTACGACGAAACGGGCTATTTGGTGCATATGGGGGTAATCTAACCGGTTTTCCGTTTAACGGAAGAACTAATTAACGATTTTCCGTTTAACGGAAACGGGTCAGGGGCGGGTGATGCGGACGCGGAACCGGTTAAACGGTTGGGCGGCGGTTCCCGAGACGGGCAGGGGGAGGTGGTGACGGTCCCCGATCCATAAAAATCATTGGTAAAAATGGCATTCCAGGCGGTTGCGTTGAGGTCGGGCTGGTGTTTTCCTCCACATTGTACCAGCGGGCGGTGCTGGAGAAAAAGCCGATCCGGGTGTGATCGATTTCCAGGTGAAAGCGGTCGAGGGCGTTGGTGGGATTGGTGTCGGTCACGTATTCGTAGGCGGTATTCTGGCCGTCGTTGTCGGGATCGTCGTCGCCATCGTACAGGTGTATGTTCTGGTAGCGGGTGATTTCCCACGCGTCATCGATGCCATCGTGATCGTCGTCGCGGAGGAGTTGGACGGGGTGAGCGGGGTGCGCACAGCGCGGCCGAGAGAGTCGCGGGCCTCCGCGTGAAGGATCAACTGGCCGGGCGGAAAGGTGGAAGTATCGACCTCGAGGCCCGGCAGGGGCTTGCCTTCGGCGTAGAGGACGAGCGAGGTAATGACGCCGGAAGGGGTGGTGGCGGTGAGGTTGGCGGTGAAGGTCTCGCCGTGAATGAAACTGCGTTGCGGCTGGGGAAACACGAGTGCGATGTCCATGGCGTGATTGTCGACGGTAAACGGGATGTCGAGCTGGCCCTGGGTGGCGACCGCGGTACCCTCGCTGGCCACGAGGCTGAGGGTGTGCGGGCCGTCGGCGAGCCCGGTGGTATCGAGGTTGAAGGTTTGGCTCAGGGTTGGCCGTCCGGCGGCCACGTAGACCATGCCCCGCCCGGTGATGCTGTTTTGGTTGGAGGCGAGGGGGCCGTCGTAGTTGGTGTTGTCGAGAAACACACCGCTGACATCGAAATCGACGGTGATGTTGGATCCGTCGTATCCCGGGGTGTTGGCTTCGAGGTAAAACAGGGTCAGGTCATTGAATCGAAATTGCGGAAGTACTTTGCCGAGCAGCCACTGGGGGCCTGGAGGTTGGGGTCGTCGTTGATGGCATTAAATAATTTGACGGTGAGATCCGGCGGGTTTCGCTGCCGCCGGCAGCGAAACCCGCCGGGATCTCACCGTCAAATTATTTAATGCCATCAACGACGACCCCAACCTCCAGGCCCCCAGTGGCTGCTCGGCAAAGTACTTCCGCAATTTCGATTCAAATGACCTGACCCTGTTTTACCTCGAAGCCAACACCCCGGGATACGACGGATCCAACATCACCGTCGATTTCGATGTCAGCGGTGTGTTTCTCGACAACACCAACTACGACGGCCCCCTCGCCTCCAACCAAAACAGCATCACCGGGCGGGGCATGGTCTACGTGGCCGCCGGACGGCCAACCCTGAGCCAAACCTTCAACCTCGATACCACCGGGCTCGCCGACGGCCCGCACACCCTCAGCCTCGTGGCCAGCGAGGGTACCGCGGTCGCCACCCAGGGCCAGCTCGACATCCCGTTTACCGTCGACAATCACGCCATGGACATCGCACTCGTGTTTCCCAGCCGCAACGCAGTTTCATTCACGGCGAGACCTTCACCGCCAACCTCACCGCCACCACCCCTTCCGGCGTCATTACCTCGCTCGTCCTCTACGCCGAAGGCAAGCCCCTGCCGGGCCTCGAGGTCGATACTTCCACCTTTCCGCCCGGCCAGTTGATCCTTCACGCGGAGGCCCGCGACTCTCTCGGCCGCGCTGTGCGCACCCCGCTCACCCCGGTCCAACTCCTCCGCGACGACGATCACGATGGCATCGATGACGCGTGGGAAATCACCCGCTACCAGAACATACACCTGTACGATGGCGACGACGATCCCGACAACGACGGCCAGAATACCGCCTACGAATACGTGACCGACACCAATCCCACCAACGCCCTCGACCGCTTTCACCTGGAAATCGATCACACCCGGATCGGCTTTTTCTCCAGCACCGCCCGCTGGTACAATGTGGAGGAAAACACCAGCCCGACCTCAACGCAACCGCCTGGAATGCCATTTTTACCAATGATTTTTATGGATCGGGGACCGTCACCAACCTCCCCTGCCCGTCTCGGGAACCGCCGCCCAACCGTTTAACCGGTTCCGCGTCCGCATCACCCGCCCCTGACCCGTTTCCGTTAAACGGAAAATCGTTAATTAGTTCTTCCGTTAAACGGAAAACCGGTTAGATTACCCCCATATGCACCAAATAGCCCGTTTCGTCGTACGAGCAACCAGCTTCAGCCCCAGGCGTCTGTTCACTTTCAGCCCTCTGATTCCGGGGCTGCTTATTTTTTTGTCAGGCGTATTGCCAGCGACCGCAGCGGGCGGCGGAGCCCCATCCGTCATCGTTGAAGGCGCCTACACCCATCAGGACCTCGTCCTGTTGCTGACCTATGTCCTGCTCGCGCTGGTGTTTTCTTTTCTCTGCTCGGTCGCGGAAGCGGTGCTGCTCAGCATCACCCCCAGCTTTATTGCCGGCTTGGCGGAAACCCATCCGCACCGGGCTGATCGCCTTCGGCGGCTCAAACAACACAACATCGATCGCTCCCTCGCGGCCATCCTGACCCTCAACACCATCGCGCACACCGTCGGGGCCATCGGCTCCGGGGCCAAGGCCACCTCGGTGTTTGGCAGCGCCTATTTCGGCGCGTTTTCCGCCATCATGACCCTGCTCATCCTGTTTCTATCGGAAATCATCCCCAAAACACTGGGTGCGGTACACTGGCGCTCTCTGGCCACTCCCACCGCCTCTTTATTGCCTTTCTCATCCGCGCCATGCTTCCGCTGATTTTTATCAGCGAACTGCTCACCAAACTGGTTCCCGCGGAAAGACGCCGCACGGATTCAATCGTGACGAGTTTGCCGCCATGGCCCAAATCGGCGAACAGGAGGGGCACATCAACGAAGATGAGTCCCGCATTATCAAAAACCTGTTCCGTATGGAGTCGCTCACCCCGGGATATCATGACGCCCCGGACGGTGGTCATCGCCATGCGGGACGACCTCACGGTGCGTGAAGCGGTCCATGAAATCGGCGAATGCCCCTTCAGCCGCATTCCCGTCGTACCGACTTTAATCTCGATAAGGTCAGCGGCATGATCCTCAAAGACGAGCTCGTGCTCGCACACGCCCGCGAAACCAGCGATCAAACCATCGCCGATTTCATCCGGCCCATCGAATCGGTTTCCGCGACCATGCCGCTCTCCACCCTGCTCGAATACTTCCTCGACCACCGCATCCACATCGCCATCGTGATCAGTGAATTTGGTGGCACCTCCGGCCTGGTCACACTCGAGGACGTGGTGGAAACCCTGCTCGGCACCGAAATGTCGACGAAGCGGACGAAACCGATGACTTGCAGCTGCTCGCCCGCCTGCGCTGGAAAAAAACGGGCGCCAAACTCGGCCTCGAACTCCATGACGACGACGAAGAGGAAGAAGAAGAGAAACGGCAGGAAGCAAAAGCAGGGGGAGAAGAGGAAGAAGCCAAGCCGGAAATCAGCCCGGCCAACTAATCCCGCCCCTCCTTTCTCTTGATCGCTCTCTCGCGCTCGCTCACCCACACTGTGGCGCCTCACCAGCGAGGTTGACGGAGGTCAAAACCGGGTTTTTGACATTAAAAAGCGTCACATCTGCGAATAACCCGTCATTAAACTCTCATTTGTGAGAATTCCTCTCAACGGTCACGTCCTGTCGGTACAGACCGTCCCCAAACTACGTCACGTTCGTCTGTTCTCTGAAAAAAAGCACGGATCTCCAATTCGATAGGTGACCGCGTGCGTCATTCGGCACCCGGGCTGCTTTGTAAAAGCACATGGACATAGAAATGATTAAAATACTCATCGTAGATGCCGACAGGGACTGTCAGGCGCAAGTCGCACAAGCCATGCGGGGGGTTCAAACAAAAATCTGGGCCGTGACGACCGGTTTAGAGGCCCTCAAGATTCTTCAACAGGAGTTTCCTCATCTGGTCATTCTCGATCCCAACCTGCCGGACATTGATGGCTTCCGCCTCATTGCCGACATTCGCGAAGAATTCTCACGGGATGAAATGCCCATCATGGTGGTGGCCAAAGATCCCACCGAGGACACCGCGATCAAAGCGATCGAGCAGAAGCCAACGACTACCTCGCCAAGCCGTTTATGGTGGCGCTGCTGTCCGAACGCATCCACACCACGATCGCGGCCTACAGCCACCATCACGACATGCTCGAAGCGGAGCGGGTGCAGGCCATCCTCCTCAACCTGGACGACACCGTGCACAGTATCGCCCGCACCCTCACCGCGGCTCTGAGCGAAATCGAACCGCTGGTGCTCAACGATGAGGGCATCCCGGAACTTGCCAACGCCCAGATCCTGTCGGCGTTCAAGCGGGTGCGGGACGCCCACGACTTTCTACAGCAAATCCCAAAAGCGATGATCACGAGGTACCCTCGCTGATCATTCCGCACCCCTGAACACCTCCCGCCGCTGGTTGGCACCCCGGATTCTCCTGACGAGTTTCGCCGCCGACTCCGTCTCGGGGGGCCAACCGCGGCACTTTTTTCCCTCTCCCTCCGCCGGCCACCAGCCCGGCCCGGTCTACCTCCCGGCGTACGCCCGGGGACCTCCTCGGCAATGATCTGCAGGCCTTCTTTCACCACCGCGTCCGGTCGCGAGTGATTGATGCGAATGCATTCGTGCCGATGCCGCCAGTCGGCATCCTCGTCTCCGAAAAAGAAGTAGTGGCCCGGGACAACAATCACCCCGCGCGCTTTCAACCGCTCGTACAAATCGCTTGCGGTAATCGGTAAATCCGACACCACAACCACAGGAACATCGCGCCCTCGCTCGCGTGAATCGCATACGGCAGGTCGTCGTCGAGAAAGTCGTTGAGCCACCCCACCGCCTGCTCGGCTTTGCGCTGATAAAACGGCCGGATCACATCCCGGCACAAGGGGAGAATGCGGTCGTCAGCCAGCAACGGCGCCACCAGCTCCTGCCCCAGATTGCCGTTGGCCAGACTGACACCGCGTTGATCGAGGACAGCGCGTCAATCACCGCTTCGTTCGCAATCACGATCCCGGTGCGGGTGCCTGGCAAGCCCAGCTTGCTCAAACTCAAACTTACGATCAGGTGCTGATCGAAAAACGGCACCACGTCCTTGAAAATGATACCGGGGAACGGCGCCCCATACGCGTTATCGATCAGCAGCGGGATCCCCCGGGCTTTGGCCAGCTCCGACAGCCGCTCAATCTCTTCGTTGGTCAGCACGTTCGCCGACGGATTGGTCGGGCGCGACACACAGATGGCCGCGATGTCGTCATCGATCTGCAAGGCATCAAAGTCGATGTGGTACTTAAACGTGTGCGCATCGATGACTTCGATCTTCGGGCGCCGCGCGGTGAACATCGAGCGGTCGAGGCCCTGGTCCGCATACCCGATGTACTCCGGACACAGCGGCAACAGAATTTTTTTAAACGTCCCGTCCTCAAACTCGCCCGCCAGCATGTTGAACAGATAGAAAAAAGCGTTCTGGCTTCCATTGGTGATGGCCACGTTTTTTTCGGTGATGCCCCAGTCGTAATGCCGATTTAAAAAATCGACCAGCGCGCGGATAAAGCCGGGCCGGCCTTTGGGCATGTCGTAGTTGACCAGCACCTCATCGAAGCGCTCGCCCTGCTCCAGCAGGTCGCCCACCAGCTCCCGCCACAGGGCCTGCACCTCCGGAACGCCCGCGGGATTTCCACCACCGAGCATGAGAAATTCCTGCTCGCCCGACATCGCCACCCCAGGTCGTCCATCAATTCGAGGATGCCAGTTCGCGCACACAACTTATTTCCAAATTTAGACAGTTCCAGATTCATGCGTTTCACCATAAACCCCGGCGCCCAAAACCCAAGGCGAAATCCACCTCAACCACCGCGGGCCGATCACCCTTTGGCCTCGCCCGCCTCCCCTTCTTCCCATCGCGCGCACAACCACAACAAATCCGACAGGCGATTCAAACCACACGACCAGGGCCGGATTCTCGACCGCCCCCTGCTCCACCAGCGCCACCACCCGGCGTTCCAGCCGCCGTGAGATCGTCCGCGCCACGTCGAGCGTCGCCCCCGCCCGGGTGCCCCGGGCAGAATGAATCCACCAGGCATCTCGATGATGTCTTCCAGCGCGGCACAGCGGGCGGTGATCGCCTCGACGTCGGCGTCGGCCATCGGCTCGGCATACGGACGGCCTTCAGACGCCAATTCCGCCCGGCCCGAAACAACTGCTCCTGCAGCTGCTTCAGCAAGTCGGCCAGTCCGGGACGCAACACTTCGCTTCGAGCCAGCCCGATCATGCTCACCAATTCGTCCAGCGTCCCGTACGCTTCCGGCCGCAATGAGGCCTTGGAAACCGTCTCCCCGGTGAACAATCGGGTCGTGCCACCGTCGCCGATCCCCGTGGTTATGCTGAATTTCGCCATGCCATTTGATAGAGAAATTCATATTGAATGTCGAACGATTCAGGGTATGATCTCCCGCCGTAAACCTCAAGGAGCAGAATAAAATATGGAAAAACAAACCCACGAATTCAAAACCGAAGTACAGCAACTCCTGGATCTGGTGATCCATTCGCTTTATTCAACCCTGACATTTTCCTGCGCGAAATCGTATCCAACGCGTCGGATGCCATCGACCGCGCCCGGTTCGAGGCCGTCACCAACGCGACCGTTGCCGAGCCTGATGGCGGTTGGAAAATAAAAATTACTCCCGACGAAGACGCCAACACCCTCACCATTTCCGATACCGGTATCGGCATGAACGCGGAGGAGATCGCGGCCAACATCGGGACCATCGCCAATTCCGGCACCCGTAAATTTCTCGAAGAACTGCAGAAGGGCGATGCCAAAGAGTCCCTCGAACTCATCGGCCAGTTTGGCGTTGGTTTTTACAGCGCGTTTATGGCGGCCGACAAAGTGACGGTGATCACCCGCCGCGCCGGCGGCGACGAAGCCGCCCTCAAATGGGAAAGCACCGGCGACGGCACCTACACCCTTGAACCCGCCGAACGCGACACCTTCGGCACCGACATCATCCTCCACCTCAGCGAAGGCAAGGACAAGTACCTCAAGGAATGGACCATCCGCGAGATCATCAAAAAGTATTCGGACTACGTCGCCTTCCCCATTGTCATGGACGTCTCCCGCGAAGAGCCCATCCCCCTCCCGAGGGCGAGGAACTGGCGAGGGCGAAGAGCCCAAAACCGAAACCGTGGTCAGCGAAGAGGTGCTCAACTCCATGAAGGCGATCTGGACCCGCTCCAAAAGCGAGGTCACCGACGAGGAATACAGCGAGTTCTACAAAGCGCAGTTCCACGACTACCAGGATCCCGCGGAAGTCATTCACTACAAAGCCGAGGGCAACATCGAATTCAACGCACTGCTGTACCTCCCGGGCAAACAGCCTTTCGACATGTTCAGCGAGCACTCCGAGCACGGCGTCCAACTCTACGTGAAGCGCGTGTTCATCATGGACAAGTGCAAGGACCTGCTCCCGCCCTACTCCGGTTTGTGAAGGGGGTGGTCGACTCCAGCGACCTGCCCCTCAACGTTTCGCGCGAAATTCTCCAGGAGGATGCGCTGATCCGTAAAATCCAGAAGAACCTGGTCAAACGCATCCTCAAAACCCTCGCCGAAACCAAAGAGAAGGATCTGGACAAGTACCTCGCCTTCTACGAGGAATTTGGCCGGGTCATCAAGGAAGGCGCTCACAGCGATCACGAAAACCGTGAAAAAATTCACGATTTGCTGTTGTTCGAATCGTCCAAAAACGACGCGGGCAAACTGATCAGCCTCAAGGATTACGTCGACAACATGCACCCGGATCAAAAGGAGATTTACTACATCTCCGGCACCAGCCGCGAAGCGGTGGAGAATTCACCCCTGCTCGAAGCGTTTAAATCCAAGGGCTTCGACGTGCTGTTCATGATCGATCCCATCGACGAATGGGTCATGCAGAACCTGAACAAGTACAGCGAGAAGGACATCAAAGCGGTGCACCGCGGCGAAGTCGATCTCGATTCCGAAGACGAGAAAAAAGAAAAGGAAGAGGCGCGCAAGGAGGCCAAAGAAAAGTTCAGCGACCTCACTGAACTCCTCCAGAAAAAACTCGATGACGACATCAAGGAGGTCCGCATCTCCGACCGCCTCACCGACAGCGCGGTCTGTCTCGTCGCGGATCAGTACGATATGGATCCCAACATGGAGCGGATCATGAAGGCCATGGGCCAGGAAGTGCCCAAGACCAAGCGCATCCTCGAGATCAATCCCGGCCACCCCTTCATTGCCGCGATTCAGGATCTCGCCAACAAAGACGCCGAAAGCAACAAGCTGGACGACTACGCCCACCTGCTGTTCGAACAGGCGCTGATCGCCGAGGGCTCCGCCCCCAAAGATCCCGCCCGCTTCTCCAAACTGCTCAGCGAAATGATGCTCGCACACAGCGGCGCGTAATCCAAACCTCCCGCCCACGGAACCACTACCTTTCGGCGTTGGTTCCGTGGGGGCGGGTTCTGCGGGTGCGCTGGTTTTGCAGGCGCGCTGGTCACAGCGTGCACGCTTCCCGATTCACCCCACCGCCACCAAGCCCCACCCACCTCGTCACCGAGGCGGCTACCGCGGCCCCGCCACACCACCTTCCACGTAGGCGCGCTGATCACAGCGTGCACGCCTCCCGATTCGCCCCACCGCCACCAAGCCCCCCACCTCGTCACCGAGGCAGCTACCGGCAAACATCACTGGCGGCTACGACTCGCGCTCTTTCTTCAACACGCCCTTTCATAAATTCCGCAAGCGGGATCCCATCACTGGGAACTGCAGACTGCCGATTGATACCCACCCCTCGATCCGTTGCAGGTCCCAGTCATACAACCCCAATGGATCATCATCCCGCAATCGCTCGACCTCAAATATCAGATAGTACGGCCGCGAGCCCTCTCCCGGATACCCTTTCTCCCTCAGTGTTTCCCTGGAAAAGATCCGAGGGCCCTTAGACACCACTCGAAACATCTGGCCACCCCGGGTGTACGCTCCGGCCCCATGTAAATAAAGGTACGACGCCCGGATAAATGAATCACTCAGCCGCACCGACCCTCTTCCGCTGTCCGTCCTGAAATTATATAGGCCAGCGGACTGCACCCAATCCAGGTGCTTGCGCCCGTTCACCCATCCCGAAATCACATACACCTCAGCAACCGGCTCCGCTCGAACCTGATCGTTTCTCTCGGTCAGTTGATCCCGTAAAGGCTCGGGCGGACGCCCTTGATGAATACGAAAAGTATGAAAAGAGTGCTGCTCTCGCTGGGTCGCTCGATTGCAAACATGCGCCACCACTTCTTTAGGAACCGCTGGACCCCTGTCCCGCCGTCATCACCTGACGGGACG
>NW_023662073.1:0-16618 GCF_015228065.2 Penaeus monodon | reverse complement strand
TTCCCAAGAATCAACTGGCTACCACTTCGCATGGCAGATCATAGAGACAATTGACTATGCAGACAGGTGTTGCATGCACCGTGGCGAGCCAAACGCCACGCTGGTACAGTACTTACAGAATTGTGATCACACACAATACCTGAGACAGGGTCTGCCCATAACAGCCGCCGGGCTGGTAATGAGATTATACCTTATGCATACATCATGGCAGCAGGAGCACCTGCTGGCAATCCCCCGCCACCACGGTAAGCATTGAGTGTCAGAGAATAAAATGAGACAGCCATAAATAGGTGACACAAGCCGGGCCATATGTATGAAGGCCTGGGCAAAGCCAGATCTTCGCAAATATTAAACGAACGACGAACGTTATGAGCGTGCAGAGCGCCTCTACATGGTTTAAAACTTTAAGAAAACGGGGAGTTCGAATTTGAAGCTGCACTGTATGATGCATTACTCAGTAACGATGAGGATGTTAATGAGGATATTATTGCTAAACTAAACGTCTCTCTCTCTCTCTCTCTCTGTATATATATATGTGTGTGTGTGTGTGTGTGTGTGTGTGTGTGTGTGTGTGTGTGTGTGTGTGTGTGTGTGTGTGTGTGTGTGTGTGTTCGCGCGCTTGCGCATATATATAAATATGTATGTATATGTGTGTGTGTACATATATATGTACACACACACACACATACACACACACACACATACATATATATATATATATATATATATATATATATATATATATATATATATATAAGCATATATATATGTATACATACACACACACACACGTGAACATTTCACATCTTACTTCTTGTGTACTTATAGGCTTTATTTTCGCTGACAAAAAAATTGTCTTACGACACTAGAAACTGTCGCAAATTTTCATTCACGACACTTCCCCTGGCCGGTCGCGACAACAACGCTGCCAGTGTTCCTACGCTGCTGCCAAAGGCTCGACTCCACTCCTATACCCAAGAATCTGATTTTATTTATGAATTATATTAAATTATCAACTACTGTTTTACTGGTATTACAATAGGAAATAGCAGTATATACAAGTTCTTCGTTATCAACATCTTGAAATTACAAATAAAACGATTTAGAACTATCGAAATCAATTCAAAATGCGCGGGCCCTGAGCGCCTCCCATCACACTTTTTCCTTCGTCTATCGACATCGGTTTCGGACGTCACACTTATCTCATTCGTCATGGAACACTTTTGGAGGCCTGAATATGCCCAAGGCTAAAACATAAATAATATAAGAACAATAATGATTCTTGTTACCTGTACATGACATTGAAATGTGTTAATCAAAAGCATAGACATACGGAAGATAAACCTCTTCTTAGCCATGGCCTTATTAATATGATAGGATTTTCACTACGACAGCATTATAGATTTTGAAGATAAATATTCTGTTGCTAGAGCATGACGATCTAGTGAAATGTTTACATGTTTTCCCATATTGCCTAAGTATTGAGAGATATTTCATAGGATCACATTATAGTCATAGATAGAATATCTTATAGACATTACATTACATATCCCCCCATTTTAAAGGGAAATTAAAAGAAAACATCATTTGAAATTCACACACACCACAACACACCCACACACCACACTTATAATATATATATATATATATATAATAATATAATATATAATACTACATTTTAAATATAGTAAAAATAATATGTGTGCTGTATAGTTTTAAATAGTATAATGGTACAACCACACACACACACACACCCAACACACACACGCACTCACGCACGCGGGGCGCGCGCGTCTAGTCTAGGTCCAATAATATCCTCTTTAACACCCTATCTTTGCTGAATAATAAATCTAGGGCAGTATCAAATTTGAGTTTCCCCTTTTTCTTTGTTTAACCAGGCAGAGGCTCATCAGCTAGTAGCTAGAGATTTGTGAAGTTCGGGCTTCCCCGGGGCTTTACTTATGGCCCGGGGCGTGTCAGCTTTTTATGGCTGCCCCATTTGTTTCTTGCATCAGTGTTTAACGGTCGGTGGGATTGTCAGCAGGCGCTCCTTAGCCATGGTTGGTATCTCGCGTAATCTCTTTACCAGCAGACGGCTGTGTTCGGGGGCCTTTTCGGGAAATTGCGGTGCACACAAATTCTTAAGAAATTACGAGTGTGGTTTTCGGCTCGCCGAAATGCTCAAAATCTCTTCCGTTCTATGTTTGTTGATTGCCATGAACAGGGGAAACCTAGGCGCATTCTGTGCAGATGATTTCGGTACCTCTGTTTTTACTTCAGAGGTGCCTGGTTCAAACCCCGGTGGCGTCTGAGGACAACTGGGCCGAGGGGGAGGATCTTGTTTCCCTTTGTGGCTGCAGGAGGAAGGAGGTTGCCATCACCGTACACTTCCTCCAAAGAAATTTTTCCGGTTTTGAATATTATCGGGGTCAGGGGGCATCCCCCTGCCAATTTCGGCTAGTCTGTCAGAAAAACTCTTTTCCCTTGATCCCCAAGTGGGGGGGAACCTTTTTATGTAATTTTTTTCTACCCGTGCAAGAATTTTGCCAGTGCAGGGGGGTATCAAAAGATGATATTGTTGGGGTGAGTGCTGTAAAAGACAGTCGTAGCCCCTTTGGGGTTGTATTTATGACCACGTGTCTTCCCCACGGACGCATGGTTCAGTGCCCTGATAGAAAATGCCTCTACCTGAGCGAAGGATTGTCTGTTCCCTTAGGATTTTGTGGCTCCCTGCCCCCCGAAGCCGGAACCTGCAGTGGGGTAAGGGATCGAACCGTCCTCCATGTAGTATGTTCTGCTACCCGGGAGGAGTGAGGGTTTTAAAATGACCTCTGGGTTTTGCCTTACTGGGGGGATTATTTTTTTTGGGGATGACTTTCTTTTACCAAAAACTCTATGGGGTTTTGGACACGGCGGAGTTTCGACAAAGTCAGGGGGGGGAGTCCAGCCCTTGGAAGAAGCGGTTCTTTGGCTGATGGCGTTTAACCCTGGCTGTGTGAAACAGCCGGGGTTTGCCTCTAGTAGGATTTTAAGGCCCTTTCCCCTACCTTGGGGCCCCCCAGAAGCCCTGGCGGCCTTTTTGGACTGTCCCAAATTGGTCTTTTATTTTTCTTAGTACCAATCAGAGAAAGGGAAAGGCAAAACTAAAATCGGCCTGACACATGTACTAGAATACCCTAGTCCCTTTTTGTCTGGCCCCTATGGTCTTCCATCATTGCTCTCATGACAGACAGTTTTATTTTGTTCGGGCAACCAGGTATAACCTCCTTTTGGAAGGGGAGGGTTCGGTCACCTTTCCCCCAAAGGTAGAGGTAGTCCTGAACCCCCTCCAAGTCCCTTCCCTGGATTTTCGACTTTTGCCTTAACTCTGTTCAGAGCCAAGGCTTTGGATTTGGGTGCGAGATCTTTAGATAGAATCCAACAAGCTGGGCTTTGTTTTTGGAAGTATGGTCCAGTGGAGATGAGGCAAATGTCTGCATAGGAGATGATTTGTACCCCATGGGGGGGTTTTTGTTGAGGATACAGGACTTTAAAGTGTTTAGAGGGCTGGATGAGAACCCCCCCCTGTTGGTTCCTTTCTTAGGGCATTCTGGAAGGTGACCTTGGAAAATTTGACTCTGGCTGTTTGTTCCTAAAGTAGTCACCATCCAAACCCAAAAACTTTCCTCATTCCTTTTTGGATCAGGCTCTCCTGAATGGCAACAGGACTTGCCCAAACAAAAGCCTTCTCCGGCAAGGAATTTCTACCACAAGATGTGCCCCTGTTATTTTGCTCAAGAGTGTGGTATCTGTGTGTTGTGCTCATGCCCCCGGTGAAACCCTGGAGGTGTTCATGTGGGGGTCCCATTTTCCATGGAGCCCGGTTTATTTCCCCTCTCGGCAGTCTTGGCCCGACAGCTGGGGGAGAGAGATGGGGTGGACTTCCCCCCGGTCCTTTTTTTTGAGGGGGGGGAACAGGTAGCCCTCTTCCAACTCGGGGTAGAGTGAAGTTCCCCCGGGGCTTTTTGATGAGTTGCAGGAATGCAATCACCCATAGTCCCAGGGGGAAAGATGGAATGAATCCCCTCAAGCCCGGGGCGTGTTAAAAACTGGCTTTTTAAACATTTTTTAGTTCCCTCAGAGAAAAGATAAGTCTGATTATCGGGGTTTTGGGTGCCCTTTTTTTTATAGAGAAGCTGTCTGGTTGTAGGGGTTTTGTCTTGCCTCAGTTTGGCGGCAGGCGGTTTTTACTTTTCTCGCAGAGAAATCGTGCGCCAGTTGTTCGTTGACTGAGGGTCTGGGCATGCATCTCGGGGCTGAGCGGGTGGGAGCTTTTGACCCATTGCCATAGCCTTTTAGAGGGTGGTATGGTGATCGAAGGGGGCTCACACCACCAGCCCACTTTTTCCCGCCTGACTCTGCTGGCAGTTTCCTTGGGATCCCTGACAGCCTCCTTAGGAGGGCTAGGTTGTAGGGGATTCTTTGCCTTCGGAAATGTTTTCCACATGTTTTTCCCTGGGTTGACCCCCCTAAACTGTCTTAAAGTACCAGGGGTCTTTTTGGGCCCTGGACCCCCGGGTGAGTTTTGGGTATGGTCAGGAGACTGCCTATCAATGGCAAAAATTTACAAGTCGGGTTGTGCACTTCCACATTTTCATTTGTGTGGGTTCTCTTCTATACAGCGGGGAAACGTTTGAAAAAGCCTCCCGTTTGGGCCTTTTTGTTTTTATCTTGGATTTGGTCGTGGGCAGGCCGGTGGCAAGGGGGAGGTCTAGGGCCCCCCCTTCTAACATGCGTGGTCCTGGGTATTGAGGGAGCGATCTCGGGGAAGCTAAACACGTTGGCTATGAGATGCCAGCCGCATCCGGGGCCCCGAGGGAGCCAGGTGGGGTGGGTGCATTGAAGGGGCTCCCCCTTGACACTCGGCGTGTCTGCAGAAACACGACCTGGTGATGTCTAAGATATACAGTTGGCCGGCTGTACACATTGTACAATTTCAGGGGCCCCCCGGCCAAGGAATTTGACGGCAAGAATTCAAAATCTTCTCCACGTGCGGGCATCGGCTATTTGGGGGCAGGGAATTATTGCTTGACAAGGGTCATCAGGCCCTCTTACCATCAGATGTGGCAGATGGACATAATACCCTGAGAAGCGAAAGGGTTTCCCTGTTTAATGCTCCTGGGGATGACGATGTCAATGCCTTTAGGTGGGACTCCCTTTGGAGAAGCCATAGATGTTCCACTGCAGAAGCTTAGTTTGCGTGCCATGATGTTACTAGAGATAGTTACATCGGAGACACGTCGTTTTGGGTTTGACTAGTCGGGTTGACAACTCCATTGCGAAGCCCTTTGCTGGTTGGGGGGTCTTCTTGGGCTGTCAGGCTACCCCGGGTCCCCTGGGGGGTGGGAGCCTTTGGTACCGATTTTATTTTTTCAGGCTTTTTTGACCGGGCTACTTCTGTGCTTTGGGGCGGCTTGCCGGGCGGGGTCCTTGTTTTTTCTGGCTCTACACTGAATCAGCCTTTTTTTGGCTTGCCTTTTGGGATGGCCTGGGTTTGAGTGGGGAGGGATTCCTCCTGGGGGGGGGGTGAGGAGGGGCTGTTTGGCCCTTTTCCCCAGTTTCCTTCCCTTTAGGGTGCGACAGTTTGGGTCATTGTTGTCATGGCGACCGCGACTGCCTTATCGACCTCTTCACTGTTCTTCCAAGACTGTTGCCGCCGTGACTAACTTCCAGGCCCGACTGCCTCCCATCAAAAGAGTGGGGCCCTTGGGCTTTTTGGGGAACTTTGTGGTGCTTTTTGAACCTTTTTCCTGTGGTTCTGCACTTTTTTTCAGTTGGGGGGAACTCCTTTTGTGGGAATCTGGGTTTTGGGCGGGGGGGGTTTCCTTCCTTTTAAAAGGTCGGGGGGGCTTTCACTTTTGTTTTTTCCCCAAAAAGGGTTTGCCTGGGGGGGGCGGGAAAAAGTCGGGTCCTTTTTAGAAATTTCTTGCCGCTTGGGGGCCCCCTCTTTCCTGCAGAGCAAGCCAGGTCCAGGCTATTCCTTTTGGGACATTTTGGGACATTGGCTGCGTTCCCCTTTTCCTCTTTGTGGGCCTTTAATGCACACCTCGGTTTGGTCCCCTTGCTACAACACCACATTTATGTTGTGGCAGCTGCCTGGGGGTGTCGTATTTTGGGCACTTAAAAAACAGGGGGAAAGGGGATCAGGCAATACATTCAAAGGTGGTGGTACCCCGTTCCCCGGTCGGGGTGGAGGTTGGGGCCCTTTCATGGTCCCCAGGATTGCCTGGTTGGAATCTTCCCCTTCGACTTCGGGAAAAGTCTCCCGCCTGTGGGTGTGATGCGATCACCTCCACATCTACGAGACGAAACCCAAAAGTAACCATCTTGACCCTTTTTTCCTGGGGTTTCAGTGTTGAAAGGCTTCTTTCCTTCCAGCTTTTGCTCCTTTGTTTCCTGCAGGAAAACAAAGGGTACTTGATCTTTGGCCAAAAAAGATCGCCCTGGTCTCGCGCAACCAGACGAAAAAACCGGATTGCATTGGTTCTCCAATGCCCTGACCTTGGCGGCTTTGTCAAAGCCTTGGTTTTAAACGGGTACCTAAATTGGGGGGGAAACGCCTTGGGGTCCGACTCCCCCTCAAGTGGGCCCCCCCGGTCTCGGACTTTTCGGCCCCCCTTTCGGCTTTGGGGCTTTGTTGGGGGCCCCTGCGTTTCGGTTGGGTTCACTTGTGCTCCTTTTTCTGTAAAGGGGGGTCGTCTGGGGGCTACTCAGAGCCCTTCCGATTTGGGTTGGCCTGGAGGGGCCACACGAGAGCCCATCGTGGACGATCTGGTGGACAGACAATTTTTCAGGGTTTTTTTTCGTCTTGTCCCCATCTTGGCAGCAGGCATGACAGTGTCATCCTGGCTCGGGGTTTTTCTTTTGCCCCCCCGGGGGCACTAGGGCTTCGGGGTGGCAGCTGGGTCTGGCCTTCCCGGGGTCTTCAACATTAGCATCTGTCTGTGTTTTTTTTTTTTTTTTTTTTTTTTGATTTTCGATTTAATTGGACAGTGCTTCATACTACGCCCCCCCCCACCATGGAGTCCAAAAAAGGGGAACTGAGTGTTAGAGCCCGGCCCCCCAAAAGCAAAGGGGGGATGATATATACGCAGCCCAAATTTGCCCTTGCAGCGGCCTCACGGGCCGTGTGAGTACCAACGGCAGCATGACTGCTTACCCTAGCCTCCCCAGGAGGCCGCCCATTGCCTGACCGGGGCCCCCGGGTCAGGCCGCCCTGCTTGCCGAATAAAGGACCAAGAGGGGTGTTGCAGCCCCAGGGGTACTCATTCACGGGATTGCTCACCTCCAGGCTCCCCTCCCCAGCGCACAGGGTGCCATGCATGGCAAACCATGGGGAGGTGTGAACCCTCTGGGGGGGACCAAAGGGGGTGCCTTCCCCCTACGGACATCTTGTTGGGGGCCTTTTTTCTCCTCCCTCGTGAGGAGGGGGCTCTTTCAAATTTTTTCCCGGGGTTCCTTTCCATCCTCAGAGGGACCGTACCTTTTTTCAAGGAATCCTCCTCTTTAAACACCCAAAGGCTGTTTACCCCAGTGAAAAAAGGGGGGTCCTGCACCTGTTCCATAAGTTTTCCTTTTATCATCTGAACAGCCAACCACAGACATTTCCACGTGAGGAAAGAAGTTCTTTTTTCCAGGCGGGTTCCCATATAAGGGCGGGTTTTAAAGTAATCCCTCTTTTCCCCTGAAACCCCCAAAAAGGGTGTTTCACCTCAATGAGAAAAAAGGGGGCCCTGCCCGTTCCAGTAAGTTCCTTCATCCCTTAAAAAGCCACCACAATGTTCTCACGTGAGGGGAGAAGCTAACTTTTTTTCCCGGGAGTTCCTATCAGGACGGGGGTTTTTAAAATGAGTCCCTCTTTTTCTGAAACACCCAAAGGCTGTTCACCCCCGTGAGAGAAGAGGGGCCCTGACCCTTTCCGTGAGTTCCTTTATCCCTCTGAAACAGCCAACCACAGACTATTTCCACACTGAGGAGAGAAGCTAACTTTTATCCAGGGGGTTCCTATCAAGCGGGGAAATTGGTTCTGTCTTAGGCACTTTTACAAGAACCAGCTGAGGGGCCCGACAAAATGAAGGGGGCTCCCACCTGCCTATCGTTCCATTTTGAAAAGAGAGGGGCGTCATCAATGGTCTGCCAGACCCGTCCCAGCAAAAAATGGCAAATCAATGCACACCGTAAGGCAGGCCCTCTAAGGCCCCCCAACACACCCTCCCCTGCGGGAGGTAAAGGTCGCCCCGTCGAGACGCCCCGAAGATGGGTCTGTTCACCAAAGGTGTGCACAGTCACCCAAACCCGGGAAAATTTGAAGGAAAAAAAGGGGTGGAGGGGACGAGCTACATGCCCACTGATCGTGGCGCAAAAAAAGGGTGGGCGGCGTCGCCGTCGATAACGCGTAAGATCGAGGCCGAAATTGCATGGGACCGCCGCGGGGGCATCTCTTTAATCCCCCCTCAAAAACCTCACGACCGAGAGGGATAGTGGCCTCTTTGGCATTGTCCGGCTTGGCGCCAACCCCTCGCCCCCGAGCACCTTTGCCGGGACGGTCCTCCCCTTTGCCAGAAACCCCAAGTAAGGGGCCATTCCCGCAGGGAAAAGAGAGGAAGTCCTTCCTGTTTTGCTCTCGATCAGCGGGGGCAGGAGTTTTTTATATTATAGACTAGGGGCGGGGTCATTAATAAGTTTGCACGTACGTCACGTTAGCGACAATGACAAACCCAAGAACAATTTATAATTTCAAAAAAACACAAAAAGAACTTTTTTTCTAATGCAAAATAATATCAATTAAATAATAAGGGGTATCGTTTTTTTAAACTCATCTAAATTTATCAATAAACGGTAAATATTTTTCCGATTGTACCCTTCAAGGCTCCCCCCGTTTCTATGAGATCCCAGAAAAGAGGGGAGGGCTGAGGTCGGCAGTCTCCCCCGGGTTTGATTTTGGTCGGGGTGGGGTCGAACCTTTTGGAAAGCTTAGAACAAGCAACAGCGGGTAGAAGGGAAAAAAATATAAATAAAATATAAAAAAAAAAAAATAAAAAAAATTAATAATAATATTAAAATAAAAAATAAAAAATAAGAAAATAAAAACAACAACACACACACACACAAAAAAAAAAAAAAAAAAAAAAAAAAAAAAAAAAAAAAAAAAAAAAAAAAAAAAAAAAAAAATAAAAAAAATTAAAATTTAAAAAAAAAAAAATAAATTTAAAAATAAAAAAAAAAAAAAAACAAACAACACACACACCCCCCAAAAAAAAAAAAAAAAAAAAAAAAAAAAAAAAAAAAAAAAAACAAAAAAAAAAAAAACAAAAAAATTTTTATCAAATAATTCCGGGGGGGTTTTCCCCCCCATAAATTTTTCCGATTTTCTGTTTAAACCCTCCTTAAAGGGGGAAAAAACCTCCACGCTACGGGATTTGCAAATGGACGAAAAAATCCCGAAAAAAAAAAGAAATTTTTTAATGATTTTTGGCCGAAAGTGGGCTGACTACCCTCAGAGGCTCCCGTTGCTATGAGACCCTCAGAAAGAGCGAGGGCTGAGGTGGGCCCAGTCCCCGGCTTTGATTTCTGGTCGGGGTGGAGTCGAACCTTTGGCAACAGCTTAGAAACATTAGCAACACGCTGGTTATGTATAGTGTGTATATATATAATATATAATATATATATAAAATATATATAATATATATATAATTTATATATATACATATATATATATATATATATATAGAATAAAATAGATATATAATATATATATATTATATATAAGTATATACATACACACACACACACACACCACACACACACAAGATATATATAATTAATATATATATAGAATATATAATAATATATATATGATATATAACATACATACAAACCCAACACACCACCACACACCACCCACAAAACACACACACACACACACACACACACCACACACACACACACATACCACACACACACACACACACACACAACTATAGAATATATAGAATAAGATATACATAGATAATATATACAACATATATAAATACATATATATATACAAAATATATAATATATATATATATATATATATAATATATGTATATATAGATATAAAAATAATAAGATATATATATACAAAATATATATATATAGAAAACATATATATATACACACACACACAACACACACACACACACACCACACACACACACACACACATATATATAATAATATTATATATATATATATAAGATAAAATAGATATATATAATATATAATATAGGTATGATGAATATATCATATGTATATAACATATATAACTATATATACAAAATATATAGATATATATATATATATATATAATAGATTATAAAATATAATATATAGATCGTTTTTTTAATATTAATATATAGATATAATTTTATATATATATATTATTATATATTATATATTATTAATATATTTATTAGATATTATTTTATATAGATAGATATAAAAAGATTATATATAGATAGATATTATATATATAGATATATAGATATATATCATATATTATATATATATATATATATATCGATATATATATATATATTCTATATTATATATATAATATATACATACACATATATATGTGTTGTGTGTGTTAATTTGTCAGTGATTTTAAGTCTTTTTTTGTAAAATGGTTATTCGCAATTTAGTTGATTCGTTTAGCTGTCCCCATGATGGTCTTTGTGAAGTGAGGATGTATAACACTTTTCCATTTTACTTTCTTACGGCTCACAGTGGTACAATTATCCAATCAGCACGTCATAGTTCTGACCAACCAATCCGGAGATTGTTGTTGCCCATATCCAAATCTTGATTAAGGTATTCATTTAATTAATCAAAATCTAGCTTCAGGTTTATGCTGGTACACAGTAAATATAATAACATTTTATAATTTGATATATAATGTATGCATCAAGATGAACAGTATTAAATATTAAGGCTCGTCTTAAATGTTTCGAATACTGGTGTGATAGCTCGTACAGCATGCGGCGGGATTATTTGTTGGAGTGTTTGCTGCTGTCCTTCATAGCATACAAACAGGACTGGAAGACGAAACCTTCATTTTCATCGATTCGAAGAGACCTTGAAAGGTAAGGCTAAGTAATAAGTAATAAGTAATACCCAAAACTAATTGTAAATTCAACTTAAACAAGTAAACACGAATCACGTGACAATTATCGAAACAAAACTCATGTTGGCATCACATTTATTGGACAATATGTATTTGGAGGTAGTGGCCTAGTTGGATAATAAAACTAAAGTGAAATGAGACAAAGTTCTTCTATAGCAACATGTGTGCAAATGCTTCCCAAGGCTGCTATACGTAAAAACATTGAAGATCCCCAGTTTTCGTCGATCATCTTGTTTACATTGCAAGGATGAATTCTACACTTACTGCATAACTCATTACTGCGATAAGCCAAGTAGTTCACGCGCTTTTCAAAAGGATATTTTGGTAATTACCAGTGTTTGCTTTTCCACACTTTAGCTTTTAACGTGTTCTTTAATAATATTATACCTCCTTTGAGGGTTTTAAGATTTCTTTATACAGTTCTGTACAATAATCTGCACATGTGCGTTTTCAGCGCCGGTAGTTCCATCCTTGACGAGCGTCGATGAAAAAAATTTGTTTTCAGTGTTACGTCGATTCTGGGTTATTCTTAGGGGTATTCAGTGGTAACGAAGAAGGAGTATACATTAGTAATCATCCCAGTTTGATAACTAAGTTCATTAAGTATCAGAAATGGTCGAAAAGGGGGGCCAAAATTCAAATGATCGATGGAATGTAAAAATGATCGATGTTCTCGTTGTATGAAGATTTTTATTTTTACCGAGCCAATTATTATCATCGTTATCGTATCAATATAGCATATTGTGGAAAATGGAACACCACACGGGGTTCAGAGGGCAGAGCCCCCTCTCTAGGCATACATCATATTATCAGGGGGTCCAGGGACCAGAGCCCCTTGGCTAGGAAATATATATCACGATGTTAGGTGGGTTGGATGTTGGTTAGGACGTTTTGTCTAACGACCACGGAGGTATAGGCTAAGTACATATAAAATCACGGGGGCATGCAGAGGGCTTTTGGTGGTGTTAGGGCCCGGAGATAATTTAAAATTAAGTAAGTTTTTTTAGCACCCTGGCTATCTGCTCAGGCGTGGGCAATCATGATTACAGTTTACATATATCTGACTTAGTACAGTAGTCTGTAACTACTGCAATCGTACAAAGTAAAATAAAAAATAAAAATCATACATAATACATCATACAAAAAATATTATTTTCACTGTTATTTGTTTGCTTTGGGTATTACATAGTAAATTTAGAGTATAGTACGAGTATATCTTCCAATGTATCAGTGAAATTAAATATTCCTTATTTTCTTTATACCTCATGTTAAATGGTCTGAAAGACTGTATCACATGACATAGTGCTCAAACGTTCGCTTGTCTACTTCGTTACACAGTCTACATCTAGATTCATCTGCACTTCTTGTACCGTGCAGTTGCCATACATTCTGTAACCTAAACGTATTCTGGCAATAACCACGTCACACTTTTCTAGTTTGACTTCGGTGCCACCCCTAGGAAGGCTTGCAAACTCTATACTGATTGTAGTGCCTTACGGTACAGCTTTCAGGCATTTGAGTGTTAATCAGATCTATAGTTCTTCCCTTATAAAAACTTTTCAATATAGGTGCAACCCTAGCAGAGGCATCACAAGATCTATGTTCACATATCCTTGCTGCAGGCTTCTTTCGGCAATTTGTCTACGTGGTCGTGCTTGCGTATGCCAACATGAATGGTATCCATACAAATTGAATGTTGAAATTAAGCTCGTTGCATAAGTTACGTTACGCTTAATGCAACTCACAATTTCCTCATCGCCACCTGCTTTGAAAGAATTTAACGTTCGAAGAGCACTTTCAGAGTCACAGAAACTTTTCCCAGAGCCCCGAGACATCAGTTGTGCATGAGGACATTGAACATAGGGCTGAGAACTCCCTTTGGCGTCCCAAGTTCAAAAGATTGTGAAGTGAAACTTCTCACTCTCCTGAACAGTACACTTGCAGATCTGTTCAAAAGATACATTCTAATCCAGTTCAATATCTTCCCCCGGATGTCAAAGCTACTAATGTTTCTAGGATAACTGATCTTTTTTGCATTGTAAAAAGCTGACTTACGGTCAAGAAAAAACGTGTGCTTCCCTGGATTAAGTGTGAAAAGTACTCTTTCAAAGCAATGTTGTGTCTACGTCCCGATAGAAAACCGTACAATCTCTACCTGTACTTATAACCTATACCTGAGTTTGTTCAAAATTATCCTTTCTAGAACGTTGCAAAGCACATGAGGTTAATGAAATTGGTCGGTATTTTTTCAGTTTGATTTCGGTATAGGATGATTAGACTACGCGTCCAGGGGCCAGGCAGAATACCCTTTTGACAAATTTAACCTGTTAGGTGCAAAAGGGGACTACCAGGTACCTGAGCTATAAGGCGGAGGACACTATAGGTAATTTCCTCCTACCGGGGGGGAGCTTTTTCCTATGATCAGTGCATTGTTCAGTTCCCACCAGTGATCTCAGCAAAGTCTGAGGGGTCGTATCAGAACATCCAAACTCAATGGCAAAATTTTCGTGCAATTTAAATTGACTACGGGATCCTGAATAATTGTGGTAAGTGAGTCAATTTGGACGCTCCAGCCCATTGACTAAGGAGATATCTGCTTGTGCAAAAGGACTATGGAAAATGCGGGGTGTTAGTTGGTTGCCTGAAAGTTGATTTTTTTTTCAGACCTCCGACATTGAGGTGTTGTTAATGCTTGTGGGAACAGTTCAAAGTGTTCATTTCTGAAATGAGTTTTAATTCCCGAGGTTTTGTTTAGTCTTAAGAAATTCAATAAGGTTGTTATGGGCATTATCCTGCTTGTAGATATCAAAAGCTCCTGAACTCGATTTTATTCCCTTAATAATGTAGGTCACCGACCCCTTAGGTGTTTGGAGCGTTTGTGATTTGTTGCTTTTGAAGGTTTTCTTTGGACAGACCCAAGTGTTGTAGTAATCAGTGACCACTGTCGTCATGTCAATGGAAAATTTATCAACACTTGTTACGTGTAATCATTATACCAGTTATAGATACAGGGGAAAGTGATGCTCAAGGTAAGGGGGAATAGATATTTTAAACGTTTTGTTTTTGCAAAAAACATTACTTTTGCATTACTATTACTATATCATTACTATTGCAAAGTGGTCATGATTAGCTCTGTTGCAAGCATGCTTCTGACGTTCAGCAAAAGATCCCTTCCTATTACATAATCTAGCCTGCCCCCGCCACGTGAGTTTGCCTATCTATATCATATACTGTTCATAGATCTATTGTTCACAAAAAGTCGGAACTCTTAGCCATTTTTATTGCACTGACTATCTCCAAATGTATAATGTTTAGCATTAAAATCTCCCATGCAAATTGTGCCGTGATTCTGAAAGTTGGGCAGTGAATCAGTCTAAAACTTATACACCTTACGTATACATTGTACAGAGAGAAAACCCGGAGGCTGTTCGAATATGTAAATGCTGATATTGCACATTATTGTCATCAGACTTCTGCACCAACTTATGCGGTATGGTGTCACTGGGCATAAGTCAATAGGCCTGTCATTCCTGTGTTTCGTATAGGAGTGGTACCCTCTAATTCTAGGGGCGGGTTTTTTTTTTGGTGGCTGATGTGAAGGGCTCTTGTAAACCCTTATTGTTATGAATATTAGTAAAGGACGTAATTAATTATACGGTTGATAGCACATATATTCCATGAAAAAAGTGTTTTCTTGTCTTCCACACACCTTATGATTAGCTGATTGGTCAAATTTGTGTTTGATGAAACCCTTTAGTCGCATATTTTTTTGTACGTATTAACGTATCTATGTTACATCTTGTTTATCTGTCTGCATACTTTCCACATATTGATAACATACTTATAATCCGTACCTGACATCATTTCTGGGTGGTGTCTCACAGTTCGTCCGTCTCCTGCACATCTTCGTCGGCGTCACTTTTACTATCACTGTTTTCAGATGGTCTGTCGTACGTAATAATAATTTCCCATTTGTATTGTTCAACATCACTAACATCATTAGAAAGTACATTTTCCTGTCTAAAACGATCACTTTTGTTTTCATTATAATTTTTTTCAATTCAGCAGTCTCTTGCCTGAGGCTTCTTTTTTCCTCGGCCGTATCCATGTCTTTTTCACCAATGGTTTCTCCTGGGGCACTGTTTCCGGGATGGGGAATCCCCCGAATCCCCCTGGCAGTTGTGAGATTTCCTGTGGGTTGGTGACGTTACACGGCACTGGGTAGGGTGTGGCTGGGCTGGGCATCGCCACTCCGTGGATGATGGGTACGGTCGGGGTAGGGGGGGGTGCTCGTGGCGGTTTGTGGGGCAGTTACAGTGCCAGGCCGTCACACCCTTTCACTCCGCCCTTCGTTGTCGTTTTCCTTCCCCGTTGTTTCTTGCCGAGCATCCTTTGTCTGGTGAACTTCTGCACCGACAGCACACGCATTTCTTCCTGCAATATTTAGCAACGTGGCCGTAACTCTGACACTTGTAGCAGACCACAACCTCTGAGCACCATGGTCGAATGGAGCTCGGCTCTATGTATCTTCTAAAGATGGTACTCTTTAGATGGCGTCTGTCCTCCGCTCCTATCCTATTTAAGGGCTGTCCATCCTTATAAATCCTCCGAGCTTTAAAAACACCCGGAGATGCAGTGTTTCCTGGTAACCAGTATTCCCGTAGTTTTTTCCTTTTGGCTGATAGTCGTCTTTGGTCTGCAGAGAGATCCCCGCAAAAAGTTGCCATTAACCCATCATGGCCCCGTATTTTTGCTGTTCCCATCGTACATAACGTAGCGCGAGGATGTCCATCTCCCCTTCACCATGTCTAGCGATCCTTCCTCTTGGAGGGGGGCGGCAGCTGGCTAATCTCTTTCAAACCACCTGCTTTTATCTATGGTAGATGTGTCCTTCGAATAAGCCAGTCTAATGTATCTGTCCCGGGGGCGATGGGTTCGCGCTGTTGGGTCCTTTCTCTGTTTCTTTTTTCGGTCAGGCGGTGGGTCATTCGGCCGGTTTTCACTTTCTTCTTTCTGGTTGAACGAGTTGGAATCCATCGTTACTACTCAGGGTCAGCAGTCGAATCCATATCATTCATATCCCTATGCTCGGTGGAATCAATTCCACCCATAGGGTGGAGGGTTGAGAGGGTGCTCGGGCCCGAGCATGTCCCCCCCCACCTCCATGGTGGGACAGTGAGGGCGTGGTTATCCCGTCCGCTTCTTAGGGGATTTTTCTCTGCCAGGTCAAGTGCAGTCAAAACATACATTCACCAGGGGTCGCCAACAGTCGTTGGTACAGCACCCCGTTACTTGGCACCACACTCAGTATTCGTAATTTTACTAAGCGCTGTTTTTTTGGATTCCTGACCATAGTACCGACACAATTTGGTGTATGTACACCCTCTACACACGCACACTCTGGTATCCCCC